>NW_028283561.1:3590000-3890000 GCF_059441095.1 Idiotropiscis lumnitzeri | reverse complement strand
TAGAGAGGATGAAGGCTCCCTTGTCTCTGTTCATGGTTTTTATGCCTCGCTTGCAGATCTCAATGGCCTCTCTGATCCAGCGCTGTTGTTTGTTCTCTTCTGTGCGGATGACCCTGCCCTTCTCCCGGTCCATGATGTGGTTTTCCCTTTTGCAGTGGTCAGTGATTGCTGATTTGTAATGTTCATGTTGTGCTTGTTCTTTTACTGCTCTGATTTTTTTCATTTTTTTGACAGGTAAGTCACACCCTCATGGAACATCAGCTCAAGACACCATCATGCGACACTCTGAAGAAGGCGAAAGACTCGCCGAAACATGTCAGGTAAAAAATTAACCTAAAACATAATTGTCTGCTTTTAATGAATCAGTCAAATATCAATAATAAGAAGACAAAATGAACCTAATACAAATAAATGAATGCTTAATAACTCCCCTGCACATGCTCCTAAAAATCCAAACCTTCACCTGTAAATAAAACGTCCCGACCTGAAGACATCTTAATGTTATTATTTTGTTATACACACAGTGCCGCCAAGTGGAATCAAAAATTTGTTTTTATTTTAATTTTCACGTACTGCACGGTGCCCTTTGGACGAATCCGACTGAAAATTAGTCAGAAAAGACTCAAGACAATGATCTTACTCTCTGCCGAATTTTGTGACGTTTTGGCAAAAGGCGTGGCTATTAAGGTGCTGATCCTATCTTCTCGAAGTTGTACACATTTGAGGATACTTCAGCCCTGAAGACATCTACCAACTTATTTTACATCGTAGTAGTAGCGCCACCAACTGGTAAAAGCTAATACAAGTTATTTTCTTGGATGTTTTTCTCCGTGCAACTCAACAAGGTCGCCCTCATATATGCTCGGATGACTGTTTCGGCCATGAGGATGTCACAATACGAAATTCGTGATTTTTCGTGAAAAGTTGTGGGAGTGGAATTGCACTGTTCGGCAATAAAACAAAGCTGATTATGAGGTTCTAAATATGAACGACAACTCGTAAAACTTTACACACACATCAGGCCGAGCAAATTTATCAATATTTTATAAGTTAGTTGTGCAGCTTTTTTTAAATGGCTCGCCATGGCCCTCGAGAAATGTTTAAAAAAAGCAGCTCTGGTTGAGTGTTTCACCTCGCTTTTTGTCAATTTTATGGAGTACAGTGAACCCTCGGTTATCGCGGTTAATGGGGACCGAGACCACCCGCGAAAACTGAAAATCCGCGAAGTAGCGGCGCACCTTCAAAAATGCTTAAAAAAAATATACAATATATATAATAATATATATATATATATATATATATATATATATATATATATATATATATATATATATACGGGGAGAGAGAGAGTGAAATTCATGTTATAACAAAAAACCCAAATTATTATTAAAACGTATTATTTTTTTATTCCCCAGCCATTCTTTTAGTATTTATTTAATTACTCCGACTTTTACCTGCTGGTACGCCGTCCGGTGTGCCCTGTGAAATGAAAGGTGGCATTCTTTATTTATTTATTCATTTATTCATTCATAACTGACAGCCTCGCGCTCCGCTCGTGCCCGGGCGGAAGAGGTGCTCCAATTCGGCTTAACTGTGACACACGCCCGCCCTCCTCCCCCGGAACTTCCATTCGGTTAAACTTAGGGGCCGCTTGGCACCGCCCGTGCCCGGGGAAGGTGCTCCTCTTCGGCTTACTGTGACGCGAGCATGCCCTCCTCCTCCGGAGCTTCCATTCAGTTAAACTTAGGGGCCGCTTGGAACCGCCCGTGCCCGGGGAAGGTGCTCCTCTTCGGCTTACTGTGACGCGAGCATGCCCTCCTCCTCCGGAGCTTCCATTCGGTTAACCTTAGGGGCCGCTTGGAACCGCCCGTGCCCGGGGAAGGTGCTCCTCTTCGGCTTACTGTGACGCGAGCATGCCCTCCTCCTCCGGAGCTTCCATTCGGTTAAACTTAGGGGCCGCTTGGCACCGCCCGTGCCCGGGGAAGGTGCTCCTCTACGGCTTAACTGCCACGCACGCCGGCCGGAGCTCTGGTACGGTCCGAACCGCGCGAAACGTCGCCACCGATCTTGTCCGGGGGAACGTGCTCTTCTTCGTCCACTCTCCTCTTCGCCCACGCTCTTCTTCGGCGCACGCCGGCCGTCTAACCGCTCCAGCGCCCCGTCGTGCCGCTCGGCGAAACTACAATGCCCCCGAATATTTTTTAGACCCGCGAAGCACTGAACCCGCGAAAGGTGAACCGCGAAGTAGCGAGGGTTCACTGTATGTATAAGACCAAGACCTACAAAAAAGTCTCTTGGAGCAATGAGCTAGGTTTTACAGGAAGTCGGCCATTTTGAATTTACTTAAAAGGGGGCGGGTCACCACAATGGACTTTGTGTAGAAATTATTATTGGGGCCCGAGCAGCGACCGCGGCGAGGTCCCTATTGTTTTTGTAGAAAACATTATTACTTTTATTATTATTATTATTATTATTATTAGGGCCTGAGCAGCGACCGCTGCGAAGTCCCTATTGTTTTTGTAGAAATTATTATTATTATTATTTTTCCGATTGTTCGATCGCATTTTTGACCCCCGAAACATGCACAAAAACTCACCAAACTTGGCAGTCTCATCGGGCATGGCGAAAAATTTGATATTTTAACGTCTAATATGAACAGGAAGTGAGTTATGAATTTTTGAAAGTCCGACTTTTGCCCTTTTTTGCATGTTTACAGGGGTCATTCTTTTGCACCCTGATCCTAAAGGCTTCATCTGATTGCCTTAAAATTCTGTCTGTAGCATCTGAAGACCTGGGACAAACACTGGGGCTAAAATTTTTTGTTTCCGAAATACTATATGACGGGGGCGGGGCTTCAAAGTTTTCACTTAAGATTTCCTTCGCCGCAATGGACAAAATGCTTAATAACATTCCTGCACATGCTGCTAAAAATCCAAAACTTCACATGTACATAAAGAGTCTGTACCTGAAGACATCTATATGTTTATATTCAGTTATACACCTTGCGCCAATCAATATCATTTTTTACATTTTGACGTACTGCATGGTGCCCTTTTAACGAATCCGATTGAAAATTGGCTAGAAAAGACTCAAGACATTGATCTTACTCTATCCCTATTTTTATGACTTTCCTTCAAAGGGCGTGGCTATTACGGTGCCGCAGAGTCTGATTATTCTCCGTGGCAACAAAAGTTCCTGCAAAATGATTCAGATGATCCATCTTCTGGAAATCTTTCACATTTGAGGATATTCAGGCCCTGAAGACGGCTGCCAACTTATTTTTGATCGCAGTGGTAGCGCCACCAACTGGTTAAAACAAATACAAATTATTTTCGTTGATGTTTTTCTCCGGGCAGGTGAACAAAATCTACCTTATATTTGCTCGGATGAGTGTTTAGGCCTTGAGCATGTCACAATACAAAAGTCTTTCGCCTTCTTCAGAGTGTCACATGATGCTGTCTTGTGACCCGTCTTTATCAGCTGATGTTCCATGAGGGCGTGACTTACCTGTCACAAGAATGAAGGCAAGTCACGCCCCCCGCTGTCCGTTCACTCCGCCAAAATGCTGCTCCAGGTGGTAGAGAGGATGAAGGCTCCCTTGTCTCTGTTCATGGTTTTTATGCCTCGCTTGCAGATCTCAATGGCCTCTCTGATCCAGCGCTGTTGTTTGTTCTCTTCGGTGCGGATGACCCTGCCCTTCTCCCGGTCCATGATGTGGTTTTCCCTTTTGCAGTGGTCAGTGATTGCTGATTTGTAATGTTCATGTTGTGCTTGTTCTTTTACTGCTCTGATTTTTTCATTTTTTTGACAGGTAAGTCACACCCTCATGGAACATCAGCTGATAAAGACGGGTCTCAAGACACCATCATGCGACACTCTGAAGAAGGCGAAAGACTCGCCGAAACATGTCAGGTAAAAAATTAACCTAAAACATAATTGTCTCTTTTAATGAATCAGTCAAATATCAATAATAAGAAGACAAAATGAACCTAATACAAATAAATGAATGCTTAATAACTCCCCTGCACATGCTCCTAAAAATCCAAACCTTCACCTGTAAATAAAACGTCCCGACCTGAAGACATCTTAATGTTATTATTTTGTTATACACACAGTGCCGCCAAGTGGAATCAAAAATTTTTTTTAATTTTAATTTTCACGTACTGCACGGTGCCCTTTTGACGAATCCGACTGAAAATTAGTCAGAAAAGACTCAAGACAATGATCTTACTCTCTGCCGAATTTTGTGATGTTTTGGCAAAAGGCGTGGCTATTAAGGTGCTGAAAAGTCCGATTGTACTCTGTGGCAACAAAAGCTCCGGCAACATGACTCAGATGATCCTATCTTCTCGAAGTTGTACACATTTGAGGATACTTCAGCCCAGAAGACATCTACCAACTTATTTTACATCGTAGTAGTAGCGCCACCAACTGGTAAAAGCTAATACAAGTTATTTTCTTGGATGTTTTTCTCCGTGCAACTCAACAAGGTCGCCCTCATATATGCTCGGATGACTGTTTCGGCCATGAGGATGTCACAATACGAAATTAGTCCTTTTTCGTGAAAAGTTGTGGGAGTGGCATTGCACTGTTCGGCAATAAAACAACGCTGATTATGAGGTTCTAGATATGAACGACAACTCGTGAAACTTTACACACACATCAGGCAGAGCAAATTTATCAATATTTTATACGTTAGTTGTGCAGCTTTTTTGAAATGGCTCGCCATGGCCCTCGAGAAATGTTAAAAAAAAGCAGCTCTGGTTGAGTGTTTCACCTCGCTTTTTGTAAATTTTATGGAGTACAGTGAACCCTCGGTTATCGCGGTTAATGGGGACCGAGACCACCCGCGAAAACTGAAAATCCGCGAAGTAGCGGCGCACCTTCAAAAATGCTTAAAAAAAATATACAATATATATAATAAATATATATATATATATATATATATATATATATATATATATATATATATATATATATATATATATATATATATATATACGGGGAGAGAGAGAGTGAAATTCATGTTATAACAAAAAAAACTAATTATTATTAAAACGTATTATTTTTTTATTCCCCAGCCATTCTTTTTGTATTTATGTAATTACTCCGACTTTTACCTGCTGGTACGCCGTCCGGTGTGCCTTGTGAAATGAAAGGTGGCATTCTTTATTTATTTATTCATTTATTCATTCATAACTGACAGCCTCGCGCTCCGCTCGTGCCCGGGCAGAAGAGGTGCTCCAATTTGGCTTAACTGTGACACACGCCCGCCCTCCTCCCCCGGAGCTTCCATTCGGTTAAACTTAGGGGCCGCTTGGCACCGCCCGTGCCCGGGGAAGGTGCTCCTCTTCGGCTTACTGTGACGCGAGCATGCCCTCCTCCTCCGGAGCTTCCATTCGGTTAAACTTAGGGGCCGCTTGGCACCGCCCGTGCCCGTGGAAGGTGCTCCTCTTCGGCTTACTGTGACGCGAGCATGCCCTCCTCCTCCGGAGCTTCCATTCGGTTAAACTTAGGGGCCGCTTGGCACCGCTCGTGCCCGGGGAAGGTGCTCCTCTACGGCTTAACTGCCACGCACGCTGGCCGGAGCTCTGGTACGGTCCGAACCGCGCGAAACGTCGCCACCGATCGTGTCCGGGAGAACGTGCTCTTCTTCGTCCACTCTCCTCTTCGCCCACGCTCTTCTTCGGCGCACGCCGGCCGTCTAACCGCTCCAGCGCCCCGTCGTGCCGCTCGGCGAAACTACAATGCCCCCGAATATTTTTTAGACCCGCGAAGCACTGAACCCGCGAAAGGTGAACCGCGAAGTAGCGAGGGTTCACTGTATGTATAAGACCAAGACCTACAAAAAAGTCTCTTGGAGCAATGAGCTAGGTTTTACAGGAAGTCGGCCATTTTGAATTTACTTAAAAGGGGGCGGGTCACCACAATGGACTTTGTGTAGAAATTATTATTGGGGCCCGAGCCGCGACCGCGGCGAGGTCCCTATTGTTTTTGTAGAAAATATTATTACTTTTATTATTATTATTATTATTATTATTAGGGCCTGAGCAGCGACCGCTGCGAAGTCCCTATTGTTTTTGTAGAAATTATTATTATTATTATTTTTCCGATTGTTCGATCGCATTTTTGACCCCCGAAACATGCACAAAAACTCACCAAACTTGGCAGTCTCATCGGGCATGGCGAAAAATTTGATATTTTAACGTCTAATATGAACAGGAAGTGAGTTATGAATTTTTGAAAGTCCGACTTTTGCCCTTTTTTGCATGTTTACAGGGGTCATTCTTTTGCACCCTGATCCTAAAGGCTTCATCTGATTGCCTTAAAATTCTGTCTGTAGCATCTGAAGACCTGGGACAAACACTGGGGCTAAAATTTTTTGTTTCCGAAATACTATATGACGGGGGCGGGGCTTCAAAGTTTTCACTTAAGATTTCCTTCGCCGCAATGGACAAAATGCTTAATAACATTCCTGCACATGCTGCTAAAAATCCAAAACTTCACATGTACATAAAGAGTCTGTACCTGAAGACATCTATATGTTTATATTCAGTTATACACCTTGCGCCAATCAATATCATTTTTTACATTTTGACGTACTGCACGGTGCCCTTTTAACGAATCTGATTGAAAATTGGCTAGAAAAGACTCAAGACATTGATCTTACTCTATCCCTATTTTTGTGACTTTCCTTCGAAGGGCGTGGCTATTACGGTGCCGCAGAGTCTGATTATTCTCCGTGGCAACAAAAGTTCCTGCAAAATGATTCAGATGATCCATCTTCTCGAAATTTTTCACATTTGAGGATATTCAGGCCCTGAAGACGGCTGCCAAGTTATTTTTGATCGCAGTGGTAGCGCCACCAGCTGGTTAAAACAAATACAAATTATTTTCGTTGATTTTTTTCTCCGGGCAGGTTAACAAAATCTACCTTACATTTGCTCGGATGAGTGTTTAGGCCTTGAGGATGTCACAATACGAAAGTCTTTCGCCTTCTTCAGAGTGTCACATGATGGTGTCTTGTGGCCCGTCTTTATCAGCTGATGTTCCATGAGGGCGTGACTTACCTGTCACAAGAATGAAGGCAAGTCACGCCCCCCGCTGTCCGTTCACTCCGCCAAAATGCTGCTCCAGGTGGTAGAGAGGATGAAGGCTCCCTTGTCTCTGTTCATGGTTTTTATGCCTCGCTTGCAGATCTCAATGGCCTCTCTGATCCAGCGCTGTTGTTTGTTCTCTTCGGTGCGGATGACCCTGCCCTTCTCCCGGTCCATGATGTGGTTTTCCCTTTTGCAGTGGTCAGTGATTGCTGATTTGTAATGTTCATGTTGTGCTTGTTCTTTTACTGCTCTGATTTTTTCATTTTTTTGACAGGTAAGTCACACCCTCATGGAACATCAGCTGATAAAGACGGGTCTCAAGACACCATCATGCGACACTCTGAAGAAGGCAAAAGACTCGCCGAAACATGTCAGGTAAAAAATTAACCTAAAACATAATTGTCTGCTTTTAATGAATCAGTCAAATATCAATAATAAGAAGACAAAATGAACCTAATACAAATAAGTGAATGCTTAATAATTCCCCTGCACATGCTCCTAAAAATCCAAACCTTCACCTGTAAATAAAACGTCCCGACCTGAAGACATCTTAATGTTATTATTTTGTTATACACACAGCGCCGCCAAGTGGAATCAAAAATTTGTTTTTATTTTAATTTTCACGTACTGCACGGTGCCCTTTTGACGAATCCGACTGAAAATTAGTCAGAAAAGACTCAAGACAATGATCTTACTCTCTGCCGAATTTTGTGACGTTTTGGCAAAAGGCGTGGCTATTAAGGTGCTGAAAAGTCCGATTGTACTCTGTGGCAACAAAAGCTCCGGCAACATGACTCAGATGATCCTATCTTCTCGAAGTTGTACACATTTGAGGATACTTCAGCCCTGAAGACATCTACCGACTTATTTTTCATCGTAGTAGTAGCGCCACCAACTGGTAAAAGCTAATACAAGTTATTTTCTTGGATGTTTTTCTCCGTGCAACTCAACAAGGTTGCCCTCATATATGCTCGGATGACTGTTTCGGCCATGAGGATGTCACAATACGAAATTAGTCCTTTTTCGTGAAAAGTTGTGGGAGTGGCATTGCACTGTTCGGCAATAAAACAACGCTGATTATGAGGTTCTAAATATGAACGACAACTCGTGAAACTTTACACACACATCAGGCCGAGCAAATTTATCAATATTTTATACGTTAGTTGTGCAGCTTTTTTGAAATGGCTCGCCATGGCCCTCGAGAAATGTTCAAAAAAGCAGCCCTGATTGAGTGTTTCACCTCGCTTTTTGTAAATTTTATGGAGTACAGTGAACCCTCGGTTATCGCGGTTAATGGGGACCGAGACCACCCGCGAAAACTGAAAATCCGCGAAGTAGCGGCGCACCTTCAAAAATGCTTAAAAAAAATATACAATATATATAATAAATATATATATATATATATATATATATATATATATATATATATATATATATATATATACGGGGAGAGAGAGAGTGAAATTCATGTTATAACAAAAAAACCAAATTATTATTAAAACGTATTATTTTTTTATTCCCCAGCCATTCTTTTAGTATTTATTTAATTACTCCGACTTTTACCTGCTGGTACGCCGTCCGGTGTGCCCTGTGAAATGAAAGGTGGCATTCTTTATTTATTTATTCATTTATTCATTCATAACTGACAGCCTCGCGCTCCGCTCGTGCCCGGGTAGAAGAGGTGCTCCAATTTGGCTTAACTGTGACACACGCCCGCCCTCCTCCCCCGGAGCTTCCATTCGGTTAAACTTAGGGGCCGCTTGGCACCGCCCGTGCCCGGGGAAGGTGCTCCTCTTCGGCTTACTGTGACGCGAGCATGCCCTCCTCCTCCGGAGCTTCCATTCGGTTAAACTTAGGGGCCACTTGGAACCGCCCGTGCCCGGGGAAGGTGCTCCTCTACGGCTTAACTGCCACGCACGCCGGCCGGAGCTCTGGTACGGTCCGAACCGCGCGAAACGTCGCCACCGATCGTTTCCGGGGGAACGTGCTCTTCTTCGTCCACTCTCCTCTTCGCCCACGCTCTTCTTCGGCGCACGCCGGCCGTCTAACCGCTCCAGCGCCCCGTCGTGCCGCTCGGCGAAACTACAATGCCCCCGAATATTTTTTAGACCCGCGAAGCACTGAACCCGCGAAAGGTGAACCGCGAAGTAGCGAGGGTTCACTGTATGTATAAGACCAAGACCTACAAAAAAGTCTCTTGGAGCAATGAGCTAGGTTTTACAGGAAGTCGGCCATTTTGAATTTACTTAAAAGGGGGCGGGTCACCACAATGGACTTTGTGTAGAAATTATTATTGGGGCCCGAGCAGCGACCGCGGCGAGGTCCCTATTGTTTTTGTAGAAAACATTATTACTTTTATTATTATTATTATTATTATTATTAGGGCCTGAGCAGCGACCGCTGCGAAGTCCCTATTGTTTTTGTAGAAATTATTATTATTATTATTTTTCCGATTGTTCGATCGCATTTTTGACCCCCGAAACATGCACAAAAACTCACCAAACTTGGCAGACTCATCGGGCATGGCGAAAAATTTGATATTTTAACGTCTAATATGAACAGGAAGTGAGTTATGAATTTTTGAAAGTCCGACTTTTGCCCTTTTTTGCATGTTTACAGGGGTCATTCTTTTGCACCCTGATCCTAAAGGCTTCATCTGATTGCCTTAAAATTCTGTCTGTAGCATCTGAAGACCTGGGACAAACACTGGGGCTAAAATTTTTTGTTTCCGAAATACTATATGACGGGGGCGGGGCTTCAAAGTTTTCACTTAAGATTTCCTTCGCCGCAATGGACAAAATGCTTAATAACTCTCCTGCACATGCTGCTAAAAATCCAAAACTTCACATGTACATAAAGAGTCTGTACCTGAAGACATCTATATGTTTATATTCAGTTATACACCTTGCGCCAATCAATATCATTTTTTACATTTTGACGTACTGCATGGTGCCCTTTTAACGAATCCGATTGAAAATTGGCTAGAAAAGACTCAAGACATTGATCTTACTCTATCCCTATTTTTATGACTTTCCTTCAAAGGGCGTGGCTATTACGGTGCCGCAGAGTCTGATTATTCTCCGTGGCAACAAAAGTTCCTGCAAAATGATTCAGATGATCCATCTTCTGGAAATCTTTCACATTTGAGGATATTCAGGCCCTGAAGACGGCTGCCAACTTATTTTTGATCGCAGTGGTAGCGCCACCAACTGGTTAAAACAAATACAAATTATTTTCGTTGATGTTTTTCTCCGGGCAGGTGAACAAAATCTACCTTATATTTGCTCGGATGAGTGTTTAGGCCTTGAACATGTCACAATACAAAAGTCTTTCGCCTTCTTCAGAGTGTCACATGATGCTGTCTTGTGACCCGTCTTTATCAGCTGATGTTCCATGAGGGCGTGACTTACCTGTCACAAGAATGAAGGCAAGTCACGCCCCCCGCTGTCCGTTCACTCCGCCAAGATGCTGGTCCAGGTGGTAGAGAGGATGAAGGCTCCCTTGTCTCTGTTCATGGTTTTTATGCCTCGCTTGCAGATCTCAATGGCCTCTCTGATCCAGCGCTGTTGTTTGTTCTCTTCTGTGCGGATGACCCTGCCCTTCTCCCGGTCCATGATGTGGTTTTCCCTTTTGCAGTGGTCAGTGATTGCTGATTTGTAATGTTCATGTTGTGCTTGTTCTTTTACTGCTCTGATTTTTTCATTTTTTTGACAGGTAAGTCACACCCTCATGGAACATCAGCTGATAAAGACGGGTCTCAAGACACCATCATGCGACACTCTGAAGAAGGCGAAAGACTCGCCAAAACATGTCAGGTAAAAAATTAACCTAAAACATAATTGTCTGCTTTTAATGAATCAGTCAAATATCAATAATAAGAAGACAAAATGAACCTAATACAAATAAATGAATGCTTAATAACTCCCCTGCACATGCTCCTAAAAATCCAAACCTTCACCTGTAAATAAAACGTCCCGACCTGAAGACATCTTAATGTTATTATTTTGTTATACACACAGTGCCGCCAAGTGGAATCAAAAATTTTTTTTTATTTTAATTTTCACGTACTGCATGGTGCCCTTTTGACGAATCCGACTGAAAATTAGTCAGAAAAGACTCAAGACAATGATCTTACTCTCTGCCGAATTTTGTGACGTTTTGGCAAAAGGCGTGGCTATTAAGGTGCTGAAAAGTCCAATTGTACTCTGTGGCAACAAAAGCTCCGGCAACATGACTCAGATGATCCTATCTTCTCGAAGTTGTACACATTTGAGGATACTTCAGCCCTGAAGACATCTACCAACTTATTTTACATCGTAGTAGTAGCGCCACCAACTGGTAAAAGCTAATACAAGTTATTTTCTTGGATGTTTTTCTCCGTGCAACTCAACAAGGTCGCCCTCATATATGCTCGGATGACTGTTTCGGCCATGAGGATGTCACAATACGAAATTCGTGATTTTTCGTGAAAAGTTGTGGGAGTGGCATTGCACTGTTCGGCAATAAAACAAAGCTGATTATGAGGTTCTAAATATGAACGACAACTCGTAAAACTTTACACACACATCAGGCCGAGCAAATTTATCAATATTTTATACGTTAGTTGTGCAGCTTTTTTGAAATGGCTCGCCATGGCCCTCGAGAAATGTTAAAAAAAAGCAGCCCTGATTGAGTGTTTCACCTCGCTTTTTGTAAATTTTATGGAGTACAGTGAACCCTCGGTTATCGCGGTTAATGGGGACCGAGACCACCCGCGAAAACTGAAAATCCGCGAAGTAGCGGCGCACCTTCAAAAATGCTTAAAAAAAATATACAATATATATAATAAATATATATATATATATATATATATATATATATATATATACGGGGAGAGAGAGAGTGAAATTCATTTTTTAACAAAAAAACCAAATTATTATTAAAACGTATTATTTTTTTATTCCCCAGCCATTCTTTTTGTATTTATTTAATTACTCCGACTTTTACCTGCTGGTACGCCGTCCGGTGTGCCCTGTGAAATGAAAGGTGGCATTCTTTATTTATTTATTCATTTATTCATTCATAACTGACAGCCTCGCGCTCCGCTCGTGCCCGGGCGGAAGAGGTGCTCCAATTCGGCTTAACTGTGACACACGCCCGCCCTCCTCCCCCGGAACTTCCATTCGGTTAAACTTAGGGGCCGCTTGGCACCGCCCGTGCCCGGGGAAGGTGCTCCTCTTCGGCTTACTGTGACGCGAGCATGCCCTCCTCCTCCGGAGCTTCCATTCAGTTAAACTTAGGGGCCGCTTGGAACCGCCCGTGCCCGGGGAAGGTGCTCCTCTTCGGCTTACTGTGACGCGAGCATGCCCTCCTCCTCCGGAGCTTCCATTCGGTTAAACTTAGGGGCCGCTTGGAACCGCCCGTGCCCGGGGAAGGTGCTCCTCTTCGGCTTACTGTGACGCGAGCATGCCCTCCTCCTCCGGAGCTTCCATTCGGTTAAACTTAGGGGCCGCTTGGCACCGCCCGTGCCCGGGGAAGGTGCTCCTCTACGGCTTAACTGCCACGCACGCCGGCCGGAGCTCTGGTACGGTCCGAACCGCGCGAAACGTCGCCACCGATCGTGTCCGGGAGAACGTGCTCTTCTTCGTCCACTCTCCTCTTCGCCCACGCTCTTCTTCGGCGCACGCCGGCCGTCTAACCGCTCCAGCGCCCCGTCGTGCCGCTCGGCGAAACTACAATGCCCCCGAATATTTTTTAGACCCGCGAAGCACTGAACCCGCGAAAGGTGAACCGCGAAGTAGCGAGGGTTCACTGTATGTATAAGACCAAGACCTACAAAAAAGTCTCTTGGAGCAATGAGCTAGGTTTTACAGGAAGTCGGCCATTTTGAATTTACTTAAAAGGGGGCGGGTCACCACAATGGACTTTGTGTAGAAATTATTATTGGGGCCCGAGCAGCGACGGCGGCGAGGTCCCTATTGTTTTTGTAGAAATTATTATTAGGGCCTGAGCAGCGACCGCTACGAGGTCCCCATTGTTTTTGTGGAAATTATTATTATTTTTATTATTATTATTAGGGCCCGAGCAGTGACCGCTGCGAGGTCCCTATTGTTTTTCTAGAAATTGTTATTAGGGCCCGAGCTGCGACGGCTGCGAGGTCCCTATTGTTTTTGTAGAAAATATTATTACTTTTATTATTATTAATATTATTATTATTATTATTAGGGCCTGAGCAGCGACCGCTGCGAAGTCCCTATTGTTTTTGTAGAAATTATTATTATTATTATTTTTCCGATTGTTCGATCGCATTTTTGACCCCGAAACATGCACAAAA
Source organism: Idiotropiscis lumnitzeri (assembly GCF_059441095.1). Taxonomy (NCBI): domain Eukaryota; kingdom Metazoa; phylum Chordata; class Actinopteri; order Syngnathiformes; family Syngnathidae; genus Idiotropiscis; species Idiotropiscis lumnitzeri. The sequence goes on along the minus strand of NW_028283561.1, from coordinate 3,876,587 downwards.
ACTCACAAAACTTGGCAGTCTCATCGGGAATGGCGAAAAATTTGATATTTTAACGTCTAATATGAACAGGAAGTGAGTTATGAATTTTTGAAAGTCCGACTTTTGCCCTTTTTTGCATGTTTACAGGGGTCATTCTTTTGCACCCTGATCCTAAAGGCTTCATCTGATTGCCTTAAAATTCTGTCTGTAGCATCTGAAGACCTGGGACAAACACTGGGGCTAAAATTTTTTGTTTCCGAAATACTATATGACGGGGCCGGGGCTTCAAAGTTTTCACTTAAGATTTCCTTCGCCGCAATGGACAAAATGCTTAATAACTCTCCTGCACATGCTGCTAAAAATCCAAAACTTCACATGTACATAAAAAGTCTGTACCTGAAGACATCTATATGTTTATATTCAGTTATACACCTTGCGCCAATCAATATCATTTTTTACATTTTGACGTACTGCACGGTGCCCTTTTAACGAATCTGATTGAAAATTGGCTAGAAAAGACTCAAGACATTGATCTTACTCTATCCCTATTTTTGTGACTTTCCTTCGAAGGGCGTGGCTATTACGGTGCCGCAGAGTCTGATTATTCTCCGTGGCAACAAAAGTTCCTGCAAAATGATTCAGATGATCCATCTTCTCGAAATTTTTCACATTTGAGGATATTCAGGCCCTGAAGACGGCTGCCAACTTATTTTTGATCGCAGTGGTAGCGCCACCAACTGGTTAAAACAAATACAAATTATTTTCGTTGATGTTTTTCTCCGGGCAGGTTAACAAAATCTACCTTATATTTGCTCGGATGAGTGTTTAGGCCTTGAGCATGTCACAATACAAAAGTCTTTCGCCTTCTTCAGAGTGTCACATGATGGTGTCTTGTGACCCGTCTTTATCAGCTGATGTTCCATGAGGGCGTGACTTACCTGTCACAAGAATGAAGGCAAGTCACGCCCCCCGCTGTCCGTTCACTCCGCCAAGATGCTGGTCCAGGTGGTGGAGAGGATGAAGGCTCCCTTGTCTCTGTTCATGGTTTTTATGCCTCGCTTGCAGATCTCAATGGCCTCTCTGATCCAGCGCTGTTGTTTGTTCTCTTCTGTGCGGATGACCCTGCCCTTCTCCCGGTCCATGATGTGGTTTTCCCTTTTGCAGTGGTCAGTGATTGCTGATTTGTAATGTTCATGTTGTGCTTGTTCTTTTACTGCTCTGATTTTTTTCATTTTTTTGACAGGTAAGCCACACCCTCATGGAACATCAGCTCAAGACACCATCATGCGACACTCTGAAGAAGGCGAAAGACTCGCCGAAACATGTCAGGTAAAAAATTAACCTAAAACATAATTGTCTGCTTTTAATGAATCAGTCAAATATCAATAATAAGAAGACAAAATGAACCTAATACAAATAAATGAATGCTTAATAACTCCCCTGCACATGCTCCTAAAAATCCAAACCTTCACCTGTAAATAAAACGTCCCGACCTGAAGACATCTTAATGTTATTATTTTGTTATACACACAGTGCCGCCAAGTGGAATCAAAAATTTGTTTTTATTTTAATTTTCACGTACTGCACGGTGCCCTTTTGACGAATCCGACTGAAAATTAGTCAGAAAAGACTCACTTACTCTCTGCCGAATTTTGTGACGTTTTGGCAAAAGGCGTGGCTATTACGGTGCTGAAAAGTCCGATTGTACTCTGTGGCAACAAAAGCTCCGGCAACATTACTCAGATGATACTATCTTCTCGAAGTTGTACACATTTGAGGATACTTCAGCCCTGAAGACATCCACCAACTTATTTTTCATCGTAGTAGTAGCGCCACCAACTGGTAAAAGCTAATACAAGTTATTTTTTTGGATGTTTTTCTCCGTGCAACTCAACAAGGTCGCCCTCATATATGCTCGGATGACTGTTTCGGCCATGAGGATGTCACAATACGAAATTCGTCCTTTTTCGTGAAAAGTTGTGGGAGTGGCATTGCACTGTTCGGCAATAAAACAAAGCTGATTATGAGGTTCTAAATATGAACGACAACTCGTAAAACTTTACACACACATCAGGCCGAGCAAATTTATCAATATTTTATACGTTAGTTGTGCAGCTTTTTTGAAATGGCTCGCCATGGCCCTCGAGAAATGTTAAAAAAAGCAGCTCTGGTTGAGTGTTTCACCTCGCTTTTTGTAAATTTTATGGAGTACAGTGAACCCTCGGTTATCGTGGTTAATGGGGACCGAGACCACCCGCGAAAACTGAAAATCCGCGAAGTAGCGGCGCACCTTCAAAAATGCTTAAAAAAAATATACAATATATATAATAAATATATATATATATATATATATATATATATATATATATATATATATACGGGGAGAGAGAGAGTGAAATTCATGTTATAACAAAAAAACCAAATTATTATTAAAACGTATTATTTTTTTATTCCCCAGCCATTCTTTTAGTATTTATTTAATTACTCCGACTTTTACCTGCTGGTACGCCGTCCGGTGTGCCCTGTGAAATGAAAGGTGGCATTCTTTATTTATTTATTCATTTATTCATTCATAACTGACAGCCTCGCGCTCCGCTCGTGCCCGGGTAGAAGAGGTGCTCCAATTTGGCTTAACTGTGACACACGCCCGCCCTCCTCCCCCGGAGCTTCCATTCGGTTAAACTTAGGGGCCGCTTGGCACCGCCCGTGCCCGGGGAAGGTGCTCCTCTTCGGCTTACTGTGACGCGAGCATGCCCTCCTCCTCCGGAGCTTCCATTCGGTTAAACTTAGGGGCCACTTGGAACCGCCCGTGCCCGGGGAAGGTGCTCCTCTACGGCTTAACTGCCACGCACGCCGGCCGGAGCTCTGGTACGGTCCGAACCGCGCGAAACGTCGCCACCGATCGTTTCCGGGGGAACGTGCTCTTCTTCGTCCACTCTCCTCTTCGCCCACGCTCTTCTTCGGCGCACGCCGGCCGTCTAACCGCTCCAGCGCCCCGTCGTGCCGCTCGGCGAAACTACAATGCCCCCGAATATTTTTTAGACCCGCGAAGCACTGAACCCGCGAAAGGTGAACCGCGAAGTAGCGAGGGTTCACTGTATGTATAAGACCAAGACCTACAAAAAAGTCTCTTGGAGCAATGAGCTAGGTTTTACAGGAAGTCGGCCATTTTGAATTTACTTAAAAGGGGGCGGGTCACCACAATGGACTTTGTGTAGAAATTATTATTGGGGCCCGAGCAGCGACCGCGGCGAGGTCCCTATTGTTTTTGTAGAAAACATTATTACTTTTATTATTATTATTATTATTATTATTATTAGGGCCTGAGCAGCGACCGCTGCGAAGTCCCTATTGTTTTTGTAGAAATTATTATTATTATTATTTTTCCGATTGTTCGATCGCATTTTTGACCCCCGAAACATGCACAAAAACTCACCAAACTTGGCAGACTCATCGGGCATGGCGAAAAATTTGATATTTTAACGTCTAATATGAACAGGAAGTGAGTTATGAATTTTTGAAAGTCCGACTTTTGCCCTTTTTTGCATGTTTACAGGGGTCATTCTTTTGCACCCTGATCCTAAAGGCTTCATCTGATTGCCTTAAAATTCTGTCTGTAGCATCTGAAGACCTGGGACAAACACTGGGGCTAAAATTTTTTGTTTCCGAAATACTATATGACGGGGGCGGGGCTTCAAAGTTTTCACTTAAGATTTCCTTCGCCGCAATGGACAAAATGCTTAATAACTCTCCTGCACATGCTGCTAAAAATCCAAAACTTCACATGTACATAAAGAGTCTGTACCTGAAGACATCTATATGTTTATATTCAGTTATACACCTTGCGCCAATCAATATCATTTTTTACATTTTGACGTACTGCATGGTGCCCTTTTAACGAATCCGATTGAAAATTGGCTAGAAAAGACTCAAGACATTGATCTTACTCTATCCCTATTTTTATGACTTTCCTTCAAAGGGCGTGGCTATTACGGTGCCGCAGAGTCTGATTATTCTCCGTGGCAACAAAAGTTCCTGCAAAATGATTCAGATGATCCATCTTCTGGAAATCTTTCACATTTGAGGATATTCAGGCCCTGAAGACGGCTGCCAACTTATTTTTGATCGCAGTGGTAGCGCCACCAACTGGTTAAAACAAATACAAATTATTTTCGTTGATGTTTTTCTCCGGGCAGGTGAACAAAATCTACCTTATATTTGCTCGGATGAGTGTTTAGGCCTTGAACATGTCACAATACAAAAGTCTTTCGCCTTCTTCAGAGTGTCACATGATGCTGTCTTGTGACCCGTCTTTATCAGCTGATGTTCCATGAGGGCGTGACTTACCTGTCACAAGAATGAAGGCAAGTCACGCCCCCCGCTGTCCGTTCACTCCGCCAAGATGCTGGTCCAGGTGGTAGAGAGGATGAAGGCTCCCTTGTCTCTGTTCATGGTTTTTATGCCTCGCTTGCAGATCTCAATGGCCTCTCTGATCCAGCGCTGTTGTTTGTTCTCTTCTGTGCGGATGACCCTGCCCTTCTCCCGGTCCATGATGTGGTTTTCCCTTTTGCAGTGGTCAGTGATTGCTGATTTGTAATGTTCATGTTGTGCTTGTTCTTTTACTGCTCTGATTTTTTCATTTTTTTGACAGGTAAGTCACACCCTCATGGAACATCAGCTGATAAAGACGGGTCTCAAGACACCATCATGCGACACTCTGAAGAAGGCGAAAGACTCGCCAAAACATGTCAGGTAAAAAATTAACCTAAAACATAATTGTCTGCTTTTAATGAATCAGTCAAATATCAATAATAAGAAGACAAAATGAACCTAATACAAATAAATGAATGCTTAATAACTCCCCTGCACATGCTCCTAAAAATCCAAACCTTCACCTGTAAATAAAACGTCCCGACCTGAAGACATCTTAATGTTATTATTTTGTTATACACACAGTGCCGCCAAGTGGAATCAAAATTTTTTTTTTATTTTAATTTTCACGTACTGCATGGTGCCCTTTTGACGAATCCGACTGAAAATTAGTCAGAAAAGACTCAAGACAATGATCTTACTCTCTGCCGAATTTTGTGACGTTTTGGCAAAAGGCGTGGCTATTAAGGTGCTGAAAAGTCCAATTGTACTCTGTGGCAACAAAAGCTCCGGCAACATGACTCAGATGATCCTATCTTCTCGAAGTTGTACACATTTGAGGATACTTCAGCCCTGAAGACATCTACCAACTTATTTTACATCGTAGTAGTAGCGCCACCAACTGGTAAAAGCTAATACAAGTTATTTTCTTGGATGTTTTTCTCCGTGCAACTCAACAAGGTCGCCCTCATATATGCTCGGATGACTGTTTCGGCCATGAGGATGTCACAATACGAAATTCGTGATTTTTCGTGAAAAGTTGTGGGAGTGGCATTGCACTGTTCGGCAATAAAACAAAGCTGATTATGAGGTTCTAAATATGAACGACAACTCGTAAAACTTTACACACACATCAGGCCGAGCAAATTTATCAATATTTTATACGTTAGTTGTGCAGCTTTTTTGAAATGGCTCGCCATGGCCCTCGAGAAATGTTAAAAAAAAGCAGCCCTGATTGAGTGTTTCACCTCGCTTTTTGTAAATTTTATGGAGTACAGTGAACCCTCGGTTATCGCGGTTAATGGGGACCGAGACCACCCGCGAAAACTGAAAATCCGCGAAGTAGCGGCGCACCTTCAAAAATGCTTAAAAAAAATATACAATATATATAATAAATATATATATATATATATATATATATATATATATATACGGGGAGAGAGAGAGTGAAATTCATTTTTTAACAAAAAAACCAAATTATTATTAAAACGTATTATTTTTTTATTCCCCAGCCATTCTTTTTGTATTTATTTAATTACTCCGACTTTTACCTGCTGGTACGCCGTCCGGTGTGCCCTGTGAAATGAAAGGTGGCATTCTTTATTTATTTATTCATTTATTCATTCATAACTGACAGCCTCGCGCTCCGCTCGTGCCCGGGCGGAAGAGGTGCTCCAATTCGGCTTAACTGTGACACACGCCCGCCCTCCTCCCCCGGAACTTCCATTCGGTTAAACTTAGGGGCCGCTTGGCACCGCCCGTGCCCGGGGAAGGTGCTCCTCTTCGGCTTACTGTGACGCGAGCATGCCCTCCTCCTCCGGAGCTTCCATTCAGTTAAACTTAGGGGCCGCTTGGAACCGCCCGTGCCCGGGGAAGGTGCTCCTCTTCGGCTTACTGTGACGCGAGCATGCCCTCCTCCTCCGGAGCTTCCATTCGGTTAAACTTAGGGGCCGCTTGGAACCGCCCGTGCCCGGGGAAGGTGCTCCTCTTCGGCTTACTGTGACGCGAGCATGCCCTCCTCCTCCGGAGCTTCCATTCGGTTAAACTTAGGGGCCGCTTGGCACCGCCCGTGCCCGGGGAAGGTGCTCCTCTACGGCTTAACTGCCACGCACGCCGGCCGGAGCTCTGGTACGGTCCGAACCGCGCGAAACGTCGCCACCGATCGTGTCCGGGAGAACGTGCTCTTCTTCGTCCACTCTCCTCTTCGCCCACGCTCTTCTTCGGCGCACGCCGGCCGTCTAACCGCTCCAGCGCCCCGTCGTGCCGCTCGGCGAAACTACAATGCCCCCGAATATTTTTTAGACCCGCGAAGCACTGAACCCGCGAAAGGTGAACCGCGAAGTAGCGAGGGTTCACTGTATGTATAAGACCAAGACCTACAAAAAAGTCTCTTGGAGCAATGAGCTAGGTTTTACAGGAAGTCGGCCATTTTGAATTTACTTAAAAGGGGGCGGGTCACCACAATGGACTTTGTGTAGAAATTATTATTGGGGCCCGAGCAGCGACGGCGGCGAGGTCCCTATTGTTTTTGTAGAAATTATTATTAGGGCCTGAGCAGCGACCGCTACGAGGTCCCCATTGTTTTTGTGGAAATTATTATTATTTTTATTATTATTATTAGGGCCCGAGCAGTGACCGCTGCGAGGTCCCTATTGTTTTTCTAGAAATTGTTATTAGGGCCCGAGCTGCGACGGCTGCGAGGTCCCTATTGTTTTTGTAGAAAATATTATTACTTTTATTATTATTAATATTATTATTATTATTATTAGGGCCTGAGCAGCGACCGCTGCGAAGTCCCTATTGTTTTTGTAGAAATTATTATTATTATTATTTTTCCGATTGTTCGATCGCATTTTTGACCCCGAAACATGCACAAAAACTCACAAAACTTGGCAGTCTCATCGGGAATGGCGAAAAATTTGATATTTTAACGTCTAATATGAACAGGAAGTGAGTTATGAATTTTTGAAAGTCCGACTTTTGCCCTTTTTTGCATGTTTACAGGGGTCATTCTTTTGCACCCTGATCCTAAAGGCTTCATCTGATTGCCTTAAAATTCTGTCTGTAGCATCTGAAGACCTGGGACAAACACTGGGGCTAAAATTTTTTGTTTCCGAAATACTATATGACGGGGCCGGGGCTTCAAAGTTTTCACTTAAGATTTCCTTCGCCGCAATGGACAAAATGCTTAATAACTCTCCTGCACATGCTGCTAAAAATCCAAAACTTCACATGTACATAAAAAGTCTGTACCTGAAGACATCTATATGTTTATATTCAGTTATACACCTTGCGCCAATCAATATCATTTTTTACATTTTGACGTACTGCACGGTGCCCTTTTAACGAATCTGATTGAAAATTGGCTAGAAAAGACTCAAGACATTGATCTTACTCTATCCCTATTTTTGTGACTTTCCTTCGAAGGGCGTGGCTATTACGGTGCCGCAGAGTCTGATTATTCTCCGTGGCAACAAAAGTTCCTGCAAAATGATTCAGATGATCCATCTTCTCGAAATTTTTCACATTTGAGGATATTCAGGCCCTGAAGACGGCTGCCAACTTATTTTTGATCGCAGTGGTAGCGCCACCAACTGGTTAAAACAAATACAAATTATTTTCGTTGATGTTTTTCTCCGGGCAGGTTAACAAAATCTACCTTATATTTGCTCGGATGAGTGTTTAGGCCTTGAGCATGTCACAATACAAAAGTCTTTCGCCTTCTTCAGAGTGTCACATGATGGTGTCTTGTGACCCGTCTTTATCAGCTGATGTTCCATGAGGGCGTGACTTACCTGTCACAAGAATGAAGGCAAGTCACGCCCCCCGCTGTCCGTTCACTCCGCCAAGATGCTGGTCCAGGTGGTGGAGAGGATGAAGGCTCCCTTGTCTCTGTTCATGGTTTTTATGCCTCGCTTGCAGATCTCAATGGCCTCTCTGATCCAGCGCTGTTGTTTGTTCTCTTCTGTGCGGATGACCCTGCCCTTCTCCCGGTCCATGATGTGGTTTTCCCTTTTGCAGTGGTCAGTGATTGCTGATTTGTAATGTTCATGTTGTGCTTGTTCTTTTACTGCTCTGATTTTTTTCATTTTTTTGACAGGTAAGCCACACCCTCATGGAACATCAGCTCAAGACACCATCATGCGACACTCTGAAGAAGGCGAAAGACTCGCCGAAACATGTCAGGTAAAAAATTAACCTAAAACATAATTGTCTGCTTTTAATGAATCAGTCAAATATCAATAATAAGAAGACAAAATGAACCTAATACAAATAAATGAATGCTTAATAACTCCCCTGCACATGCTCCTAAAAATCCAAACCTTCACCTGTAAATAAAACGTCCCGACCTGAAGACATCTTAATGTTATTATTTTGTTATACACACAGTGCCGCCAAGTGGAATCAAAAATTTGTTTTTATTTTAATTTTCACGTACTGCACGGTGCCCTTTTGACGAATCCGACTGAAAATTAGTCAGAAAAGACTCACTTACTCTCTGCCGAATTTTGTGACGTTTTGGCAAAAGGCGTGGCTATTACGGTGCTGAAAAGTCCGATTGTACTCTGTGGCAACAAAAGCTCCGGCAACATTACTCAGATGATACTATCTTCTCGAAGTTGTACACATTTGAGGATACTTCAGCCCTGAAGACATCCACCAACTTATTTTTCATCGTAGTAGTAGCGCCACCAACTGGTAAAAGCTAATACAAGTTATTTTTTTGGATGTTTTTCTCCGTGCAACTCAACAAGGTCGCCCTCATATATGCTCGGATGACTGTTTCGGCCATGAGGATGTCACAATACGAAATTCGTCCTTTTTCGTGAAAAGTTGTGGGAGTGGCATTGCACTGTTCGGCAATAAAACAAAGCTGATTATGAGGTTCTAAATATGAACGACAACTCGTAAAACTTTACACACACATCAGGCCGAGCAAATTTATCAATATTTTATACGTTAGTTGTGCAGCTTTTTTGAAATGGCTCGCCATGGCCCTCGAGAAATGTTAAAAAAAGCAGCTCTGGTTGAGTGTTTCACCTCGCTTTTTGTAAATTTTATGGAGTACAGTGAACCCTCGGTTATCGTGGTTAATGGGGACCGAGACCACCCGCGAAAACTGAAAATCCGCGAAGTAGCGGCGCACCTTCAAAAATGCTTAAAAAAAATATACAATATATATAATAAATATATATATATATATATATATATATATATATATATATATATATATATATATATACGGGGAGAGAGAGAGTGAAATTCATGTTATAACAAAAAAACCAAATTATTATTAAAACGTATTATTTTTTTATTCCCCAGCCATTCTTTTAGTATTTATTTAATTACTCCGACTTTTACCTGCTGGTACGCCGTCCGGTGTGCCCTGTGAAATGAAAGGTGGCATTCTTTATTTATTTATTCATTTATTCATTCATAACTGACAGCCTCGCGCTCCGCTCGTGCCCGGGTAGAAGAGGTGCTCCAATTTGGCTTAACTGTGACACACGCCCGCCCTCCTCCCCCGGAGCTTCCATTCGGTTAAACTTAGGGGCCGCTTGGCACCGCCCGTGCCCGGGGAAGGTGCTCCTCTTCGGCTTACTGTGACGCGAGCATGCCCTCCTCCTCCGGAGCTTCCATTCGGTTAAACTTAGGGGCCACTTGGAACCGCCCGTGCCCGGGGAAGGTGCTCCTCTACGGCTTAACTGCCACGCACGCCGGCCGGAGCTCTGGTACGGTCCGAACCGCGCGAAACGTCGCCACCGATCGTTTCCGGGGGAACGTGCTCTTCTTCGTCCACTCTCCTCTTCGCCCACGCTCTTCTTCGGCGCACGCCGGCCGTCTAACCGCTCCAGCGCCCCGTCGTGCCGCTCGGCGAAACTACAATGCCCCCGAATATTTTTTAGACCCGCGAAGCACTGAACCCGCGAAAGGTGAACCGCGAAGTAGCGAGGGTTCACTGTATGTATAAGACCAAGACCTACAAAAAAGTCTCTTGGAGCAATGAGCTAGGTTTTACAGGAAGTCGGCCATTTTGAATTTACTTAAAAGGGGGCGGGTCACCACAATGGACTTTGTGTAGAAATTATTATTGGGGCCCGAGCAGCGACCGCGGCGAGGTCCCTATTGTTTTTGTAGAAAACATTATTACTTTTATTATTATTATTATTATTATTATTAGGGCCTGAGCAGCGACCGCTGCGAAGTCCCTATTGTTTTTGTAGAAATTATTATTATTATTATTTTTCCGATTGTTCGATCGCATTTTTGACCCCCGAAACATGCACAAAAACTCACCAAACTTGGCAGACTCATCGGGCATGGCGAAAAATTTGATATTTTAACGTCTAATATGAACAGGAAGTGAGTTATGAATTTTTGAAAGTCCGACTTTTGCCCTTTTTTGCATGTTTACAGGGGTCATTCTTTTGCACCCTGATCCTAAAGGCTTCATCTGATTGCCTTAAAATTCTGTCTGTAGCATCTGAAGACCTGGGACAAACACTGGGGCTAAAATTTTTTGTTTCCGAAATACTATATGACGGGGGCGGGGCTTCAAAGTTTTCACTTAAGATTTCCTTCGCCGCAATGGACAAAATGCTTAATAACTCTCCTGCACATGCTGCTAAAAATCCAAAACTTCACATGTACATAAAGAGTCTGTACCTGAAGACATCTATATGTTTATATTCAGTTATACACCTTGCGCCAATCAATATCATTTTTTACATTTTGACGTACTGCATGGTGCCCTTTTAACGAATCCGATTGAAAATTGGCTAGAAAAGACTCAAGACATTGATCTTACTCTATCCCTATTTTTATGACTTTCCTTCAAAGGGCGTGGCTATTACGGTGCCGCAGAGTCTGATTATTCTCCGTGGCAACAAAAGTTCCTGCAAAATGATTCAGATGATCCATCTTCTGGAAATCTTTCACATTTGAGGATATTCAGGCCCTGAAGACGGCTGCCAACTTATTTTTGATCGCAGTGGTAGCGCCACCAACTGGTTAAAACAAATACAAATTATTTTCGTTGATGTTTTTCTCCGGGCAGGTGAACAAAATCTACCTTATATTTGCTCGGATGAGTGTTTAGGCCTTGAACATGTCACAATACAAAAGTCTTTCGCCTTCTTCAGAGTGTCACATGATGCTGTCTTGTGACCCGTCTTTATCAGCTGATGTTCCATGAGGGCGTGACTTACCTGTCACAAGAATGAAGGCAAGTCACGCCCCCCGCTGTCCGTTCACTCCGCCAAGATGCTGGTCCAGGTGGTAGAGAGGATGAAGGCTCCCTTGTCTCTGTTCATGGTTTTTATGCCTCGCTTGCAGATCTCAATGGCCTCTCTGATCCAGCGCTGTTGTTTGTTCTCTTCTGTGCGGATGACCCTGCCCTTCTCCCGGTCCATGATGTGGTTTTCCCTTTTGCAGTGGTCAGTGATTGCTGATTTGTAATGTTCATGTTGTGCTTGTTCTTTTACTGCTCTGATTTTTTCATTTTTTTGACAGGTAAGTCACACCCTCATGGAACATCAGCTGATAAAGACGGGTCTCAAGACACCATCATGCGACACTCTGAAGAAGGCGAAAGACTCGCCAAAACATGTCAGGTAAAAAATTAACCTAAAACATAATTGTCTGCTTTTAATGAATCAGTCAAATATCAATAATAAGAAGACAAAATGAACCTAATACAAATAAATGAATGCTTAATAACTCCCCTGCACATGCTCCTAAAAATCCAAACCTTCACCTGTAAATAAAACGTCCCGACCTGAAGACATCTTAATGTTATTATTTTGTTATACACACAGTGCCGCCAAGTGGAATCAAAAATTTTTTTTTATTTTAATTTTCACGTACTGCATGGTGCCCTTTTGACGAATCCGACTGAAAATTAGTCAGAAAAGACTCAAGACAATGATCTTACTCTCTGCCGAATTTTGTGACGTTTTGGCAAAAGGCGTGGCTATTAAGGTGCTGAAAAGTCCAATTGTACTCTGTGGCAACAAAAGCTCCGGCAACATGACTCAGATGATCCTATCTTCTCGAAGTTGTACACATTTGAGGATACTTCAGCCCTGAAGACATCTACCAACTTATTTTACATCGTAGTAGTAGCGCCACCAACTGGTAAAAGCTAATACAAGTTATTTTCTTGGATGTTTTTCTCCGTGCAACTCAACAAGGTCGCCCTCATATATGCTCGGATGACTGTTTCGGCCATGAGGATGTCACAATACGAAATTCGTGATTTTTCGTGAAAAGTTGTGGGAGTGGCATTGCACTGTTCGGCAATAAAACAAAGCTGATTATGAGGTTCTAAATATGAACGACAACTCGTAAAACTTTACACACACATCAGGCCGAGCAAATTTATCAATATTTTATAAGTTAGTTGTGCAGCTTTTTTGAAATGGCTCGCCATGGCCCTCGAGAAATGTTTAAAAAAAGCAGCTCTGGTTGAGTGTTTCACCTCGCTTTTTGTAAATTTTATGGAGTACAGTGAACCCTCGGTTATCGCGGTTAATGGGGACCGAGACCACCCGCGAAAACTGAAAATCCGCGAAGTAGCGGCGCACCTTCAAAAATGCTTAAAAAAAATATACAATATATATAATAAATATATATATATATATATATATATATATATATATATATATATATACGGGGAGAGAGAGAGTGAAATTCATTTTTTAACAAAAAAACCAAATTATTATTAAAACGTATTATTTTTTTATTCCCCAGCCATTCTTTTTGTATTTATTTAATTACTCCGACTTTTACCTGCTGGTACGCCGTCCGGTGTGCCCTGTGAAATGAAAGGTGGCATTCTTTATTTATTTATTCATTTATTCATTCATAACTGACAGCCTCGCGCTCCGCTCGTGCCCGGGCGGAAGAGGTGCTCCAATTCGGCTTAACTGTGACACACGCCCGCCCTCCTCCCCCGGAACTTCCATTCGGTTAAACTTAGGGGCCGCTTGGCACCGCCCGTGCCCGGGGAAGGTGCTCCTCTTCGGCTTACTGTGACGCGAGCATGCCCTCCTCCTCCGGAGCTTCCATTCAGTTAAACTTAGGGGCCGCTTGGAACCGCCCGTGCCCGGGGAAGGTGCTCCTCTTCGGCTTACTGTGACGCGAGCATGCCCTCCTCCTCCGGAGCTTCCATTCGGTTAAACTTAGGGGCCGCTTGGAACCGCCCGTGCCCGGGGAAGGTGCTCCTCTTCGGCTTACTGTGACGCGAGCATGCCCTCCTCCTCCGGAGCTTCCATTCGGTTAAACTTAGGGGCCGCTTGGCACCGCCCGTGCCCGGGGAAGGTGCTCCTCTACGGCTTAACTGCCACGCACGCCGGCCGGAGCTCTGGTACGGTCCGAACCGCGCGAAACGTCGCCACCGATCGTGTCCGGGAGAACGTGCTCTTCTTCGTCCACTCTCCTCTTCGCCCACGCTCTTCTTCGGCGCACGCCGGCCGTCTAACCGCTCCAGCGCCCCGTCGTGCCGCTCGGCGAAAATACAATGCCCCCGAATATTTTTTAGACCCGCGAAGCACTGAACCCGCGAAAGGTGAACCGCGAAGTAGCGAGGGTTCACTGTATGTATAAGACCAAGACCTACAAAAAAGTCTCTTGGAGCAATGAGCTAGGTTTTACAGGAAGTCGGCCATTTTGAATTTACTTAAAAGGGGGCGGGTCACCACAATGGACTTTGTGTAGAAATTATTATTGGGGCCCGAGCAGCGACGGCGGCGAGGTCCCTATTGTTTTTGTAGAAATTATTATTAGGGCCTGAGCAGCGACCGCTACGAGGTCCCCATTGTTTTTGTGGAAATTATTATTATTTTTATTATTATTATTATTAGGGCCCGAGCAGTGACCGCTGCGAGGTCCCTATTGTTTTTCTAGAAATTGTTATTAGGGCCCGAGCTGCGACGGCTGCGAGGTCCCTATTGTTTTTGTAGAAAATATTATTACTTTTATTATTATTAATATTATTATTATTATTATTAGGGCCTGAGCAGCGACCGCTGCGAAGTCCCTATTGTTTTTGTAGAAATTATTATTATTATTATTTTTCCGATTGTTCGATCGCATTTTTGACCCCCGAAACATGCACAAAAACTCACAAAACTTGGCAGTCTCATCGGGAATGGCGAAAAATTTGATATTTTAACGTCTAATATGAACAGGAAGTGAGTTATGAATTTTTGAAAGTCCGACTTTTGCCCTTTTTTGCATGTTTACAGGGGTCATTCTTTTGCACCCTGATCCTAAAGGCTTCATCTGATTGCCTTAAAATTCTGTCTGTAGCATCTGAAGACCTGGGACAAACACTGGGGCTAAAATTTTTTGTTTCCGAAATACTATATGACGGGGCCGGGGCTTCAAAGTTTTCACTTAAGATTTCCTTCGCCGCAATGGACAAAATGCTTAATAACTCTCCTGCACATGCTGCTAAAAATCCAAAACTTCACATGTACATAAAAAGTCTGTACCTGAAGACATCTATATGTTTATATTCAGTTATACACCTTGCGCCAATCAATATCATTTTTTACATTTTGACGTACTGCACGGTGCCCTTTTAACGAATCTGATTGAAAATTGGCTAGAAAAGACTCAAGACATTGATCTTACTCTATCCCTATTTTTGTGACTTTCCTTCGAAGGGCGTGGCTATTACGGTGCCGCAGAGTCTGATTATTCTCCGTGGCAACAAAAGTTCCTGCAAAATGATTCAGATGATCCATCTTCTCGAAATTTTTCACATTTGAGGATATTCAGGCCCTGAAGACGGCTGCCAACTTATTTTTGATCGCAGTGGTAGCGCCACCAACTGGTTAAAACAAATACAAATTATTTTCGTTGATGTTTTTCTCCGGGCAGGTTAACAAAATCTACCTTATATTTGCTCGGATGAGTGTTTAGGCCTTGAGCATGTCACAATACAAAAGTCTTTCGCCTTCTTCAGAGTGTCACATGATGGTGTCTTGTGACCCGTCTTTATCAGCTGATGTTCCATGAGGGCGTGACTTACCTGTCACAAGAATGAAGGCAAGTCACGCCCCCCGCTGTCCGTTCACTCCGCCAAGATGCTGGTCCAGGTGGTGGAGAGGATGAAGGCTCCCTTGTCTCTGTTCATGGTTTTTATGCCTCGCTTGCAGATCTCAATGGCCTCTCTGATCCAGCGCTGTTGTTTGTTCTCTTCTGTGCGGATGACCCTGCCCTTCTCCCGGTCCATGATGTGGTTTTCCCTTTTGCAGTGGTCAGTGATTGCTGATTTGTAATGTTCATGTTGTGCTTGTTCTTTTACTGCTCTGATTTTTTTCATTTTTTTGACAGGTAAGCCACACCCTCATGGAACATCAGCTCAAGACACCATCATGCGACACTCTGAAGAAGGCGAAAGACTCGCCGAAACATGTCAGGTAAAAAATTAACCTAAAACATAATTGTCTGCTTTTAATGAATCAGTCAAATATCAATAATAAGAAGACAAAATGAACCTAATACAAATAAATGAATGCTTAATAACTCCCCTGCACATGCTCCTAAAAATCCAAACCTTCACCTGTAAATAAAACGTCCCGACCTGAAGACATCTTAATGTTATTATTTTGTTATACACACAGTGCCGCCAAGTGGAATCAAAAATTTTTTTTAATTTTAATTTTCACGTACTGCACGGTGCCCTTTTGACGAATCCGACTGAAAATTAGTCAGAAAAGACTCAAGACAATGATCTTACTCTCTGCCGAATTTTGTGACGTTTTGGCAAAAGGCGTGGCTATTAAGGTGCTGAAAAGTCCGATTGTACTCTGTGGCAACAAAAGCTCCGGCAACATGACTCAGATGATCCTATCTTCTCGAAGTTGTACACTTTTGAGGATACTTCAGCCCTGAAGACATCTACCAACTTATTTTACATCGTAGTAGTAGCGCCACCAACTGGTAAAAGCTAATACAAGTTATTTTCTTGGATGTTTTTCTCCGTGCAACTCAACAAGGTCGCCCTCATATATGCTCGGATGACTGTTTCGGCCATGAGGATGTCACAATACGAAATTCGTGATTTTTCGTGAAAAGTTGTGGGAGTGGCATTGCACTGTTCGGCAATAAAACAAAGCTGATTATGAGGTTCTAAATATGAACGACAACTCGTGAAACTTTACACACACATCAGGCCGAGCAAATTTATCAATATTTTATACGTTAGTTGTGCAGCTTTTTTGAAATGGCTCGCCATGGCCCTCGAGAAATGTTAAAAAAAGCAGCTCTGGTTGAGTGTTTCACCTCGCTTTTTGTAAATTTTATGGAGTACAGTGAACCCTCGGTTATCGTGGTTAATGGGGACCGAGACCACCCGCGAAAACTGAAAATCCGCGAAGTAGCGGCGCACCTTCAAAAATGCTTAAAAAAAATATACAATATATATAATAAATATATATATATATATATATATATATATATATATATATATATATATATATATACGGGGAGAGAGAGAGTGAAATTCATGTTATAACAAAAAAACCAAATTATTATTAAAACGTATTATTTTTTTATTCCCCAGCCATTCTTTTAGTATTTATTTAATTACTCCGACTTTTACCTGCTGGTACGCCGTCCGGTGTGCCCTGTGAAATGAAAGGTGGCATTCTTTATTTATTTATTCATTTATTCATTCATAACTGACAGCCTCGCGCTCCGCTCGTGCCCGGGTAGAAGAGGTGCTCCAATTTGGCTTAACTGTGACACACGCCCGCCCTCCTCCCCCGGAGCTTCCATTCGGTTAAACTTAGGGGCCGCTTGGCACCGCCCGTGCCCGGGGAAGGTGCTCCTCTTCGGCTTACTGTGACGCGAGCATGCCCTCCTCCTCCGGAGCTTCCATTCGGTTAAACTTAGGGGCCACTTGGAACCGCCCGTGCCCGGGGAAGGTGCTCCTCTACGGCTTAACTGCCACGCACGCCGGCCGGAGCTCTGGTACGGTCCGAACCGCGCGAAACGTCGCCACCGATCGTTTCCGGGGGAACGTGCTCTTCTTCGTCCACTCTCCTCTTCGCCCACGCTCTTCTTCGGCGCACGCCGGCCGTCTAACCGCTCCAGCGCCCCGTCGTGCCGCTCGGCGAAACTACAATGCCCCCGAATATTTTTTAGACCCGCGAAGCACTGAACCCGCGAAAGGTGAACCGCGAAGTAGCGAGGGTTCACTGTATGTATAAGACCAAGACCTACAAAAAAGTCTCTTGGAGCAATGAGCTAGGTTTTACAGGAAGTCGGCCATTTTGAATTTACTTAAAAGGGGGCGGGTCACCACAATGGACTTTGTGTAGAAATTATTATTGGGGCCCGAGCAGCGACCGCGGCGAGGTCCCTATTGTTTTTGTAGAAAACATTATTACTTTTATTATTATTATTATTATTATTATTAGGGCCTGAGCAGCGACCGCTGCGAAGTCCCTATTGTTTTTGTAGAAATTATTATTATTATTATTTTTCCGATTGTTCGATCGCATTTTTGACCCCCGAAACATGCACAAAAACTCACCAAACTTGGCAGACTCATCGGGCATGGCGAAAAATTTGATATTTTAACGTCTAATATGAACAGGAAGTGAGTTATGAATTTTTGAAAGTCCGACTTTTGCCCTTTTTTGCATGTTTACAGGGGTCATTCTTTTGCACCCTGATCCTAAAGGCTTCATCTGATTGCCTTAAAATTCTGTCTGTAGCATCTGAAGACCTGGGACAAACACTGGGGCTAAAATTTTTTGTTTCCGAAATACTATATGACGGGGGCGGGGCTTCAAAGTTTTCACTTAAGATTTCCTTCGCCGCAATGGACAAAATGCTTAATAACTCTCCTGCACATGCTGCTAAAAATCCAAAACTTCACATGTACATAAAGAGTCTGTACCTGAAGACATCTATATGTTTATATTCAGTTATACACCTTGCGCCAATCAATATCATTTTTTACATTTTGACGTACTGCATGGTGCCCTTTTAACGAATCCGATTGAAAATTGGCTAGAAAAGACTCAAGACATTGATCTTACTCTATCCCTATTTTTATGACTTTCCTTCAAAGGGCGTGGCTATTACGGTGCCGCAGAGTCTGATTATTCTCCGTGGCAACAAAAGTTCCTGCAAAATGATTCAGATGATCCATCTTCTGGAAATCTTTCACATTTGAGGATATTCAGGCCCTGAAGACGGCTGCCAACTTATTTTTGATCGCAGTGGTAGCGCCACCAACTGGTTAAAACAAATACAAATTATTTTCGTTGATGTTTTTCTCCGGGCAGGTGAACAAAATCTACCTTATATTTGCTCGGATGAGTGTTTAGGCCTTGAACATGTCACAATACAAAAGTCTTTCGCCTTCTTCAGAGTGTCACATGATGCTGTCTTGTGACCCGTCTTTATCAGCTGATGTTCCATGAGGGCGTGACTTACCTGTCACAAGAATGAAGGCAAGTCACGCCCCCCGCTGTCCGTTCACTCCGCCAAGATGCTGGTCCAGGTGGTAGAGAGGATGAAGGCTCCCTTGTCTCTGTTCATGGTTTTTATGCCTCGCTTGCAGATCTCAATGGCCTCTCTGATCCAGCGCTGTTGTTTGTTCTCTTCTGTGCGGATGACCCTGCCCTTCTCCCGGTCCATGATGTGGTTTTCCCTTTTGCAGTGGTCAGTGATTGCTGATTTGTAATGTTCATGTTGTGCTTGTTCTTTTACTGCTCTGATTTTTTCATTTTTTTGACAGGTAAGTCACACCCTCATGGAACATCAGCTGATAAAGACGGGTCTCAAGACACCATCATGCGACACTCTGAAGAAGGCGAAAGACTCGCCAAAACATGTCAGGTAAAAAATTAACCTAAAACATAATTGTCTGCTTTTAATGAATCAGTCAAATATCAATAATAAGAAGACAAAATGAACCTAATACAAATAAATGAATGCTTAATAACTCCCCTGCACATGCTCCTAAAAATCCAAACCTTCACCTGTAAATAAAACGTCCCGACCTGAAGACATCTTAATGTTATTATTTTGTTATACACACAGTGCCGCCAAGTGGAATCAAAAATTTTTTTTTATTTTAATTTTCACGTACTGCATGGTGCCCTTTTGACGAATCCGACTGAAAATTAGTCAGAAAAGACTCAAGACAATGATCTTACTCTCTGCCGAATTTTGTGACGTTTTGGCAAAAGGCGTGGCTATTAAGGTGCTGAAAAGTCCAATTGTACTCTGTGGCAACAAAAGCTCCGGCAACATGACTCAGATGATCCTATCTTCTCGAAGTTGTACACATTTGAGGATACTTCAGCCCTGAAGACATCTACCAACTTATTTTACATCGTAGTAGTAGCGCCACCAACTGGTAAAAGCTAATACAAGTTATTTTCTTGGATGTTTTTCTCCGTGCAACTCAACAAGGTCGCCCTCATATATGCTCGGATGACTGTTTCGGCCATGAGGATGTCACAATACGAAATTCGTGATTTTTCGTGAAAAGTTGTGGGAGTGGCATTGCACTGTTCGGCAATAAAACAAAGCTGATTATGAGGTTCTAAATATGAACGACAACTCGTAAAACTTTACACACACATCAGGCCGAGCAAATTTATCAATATTTTATAAGTTAGTTGTGCAGCTTTTTTGAAATGGCTCGCCATGGCCCTCGAGAAATGTTTAAAAAAAGCAGCTCTGGTTGAGTGTTTCACCTCGCTTTTTGTAAATTTTATGGAGTACAGTGAACCCTCGGTTATCGCGGTTAATGGGGACCGAGACCACCCGCGAAAACTGAAAATCCGCGAAGTAGCGGCGCACCTTCAAAAATGCTTAAAAAAAATATACAATATATATAATAAATATATATATATATATATATATATATATATATATATATATATATATACGGGGAGAGAGAGAGTGAAATTCATTTTTTAACAAAAAAACCAAATTATTATTAAAACGTATTATTTTTTTATTCCCCAGCCATTCTTTTTGTATTTATTTAATTACTCCGACTTTTACCTGCTGGTACGCCGTCCGGTGTGCCCTGTGAAATGAAAGGTGGCATTCTTTATTTATTTATTCATTTATTCATTCATAACTGACAGCCTCGCGCTCCGCTCGTGCCCGGGCGGAAGAGGTGCTCCAATTCGGCTTAACTGTGACACACGCCCGCCCTCCTCCCCCGGAACTTCCATTCGGTTAAACTTAGGGGCCGCTTGGCACCGCCCGTGCCCGGGGAAGGTGCTCCTCTTCGGCTTACTGTGACGCGAGCATGCCCTCCTCCTCCGGAGCTTCCATTCAGTTAAACTTAGGGGCCGCTTGGAACCGCCCGTGCCCGGGGAAGGTGCTCCTCTTCGGCTTACTGTGACGCGAGCATGCCCTCCTCCTCCGGAGCTTCCATTCGGTTAAACTTAGGGGCCGCTTGGAACCGCCCGTGCCCGGGGAAGGTGCTCCTCTTCGGCTTACTGTGACGCGAGCATGCCCTCCTCCTCCGGAGCTTCCATTCGGTTAAACTTAGGGGCCGCTTGGCACCGCCCGTGCCCGGGGAAGGTGCTCCTCTACGGCTTAACTGCCACGCACGCCGGCCGGAGCTCTGGTACGGTCCGAACCGCGCGAAACGTCGCCACCGATCGTGTCCGGGAGAACGTGCTCTTCTTCGTCCACTCTCCTCTTCGCCCACGCTCTTCTTCGGCGCACGCCGGCCGTCTAACCGCTCCAGCGCCCCGTCGTGCCGCTCGGCGAAACTACAATGCCCCCGAATATTTTTTAGACCCGCGAAGCACTGAACCCGCGAAAGGTGAACCGCGAAGTAGCGAGGGTTCACTGTATGTATAAGACCAAGACCTACAAAAAAGTCTCTTGGAGCAATGAGCTAGGTTTTACAGGAAGTCGGCCATTTTGAATTTACTTAAAAGGGGGCGGGTCACCACAATGGACTTTGTGTAGAAATTATTATTGGGGCCCGAGCAGCGACGGCGGCGAGGTCCCTATTGTTTTTGTAGAAATTATTATTAGGGCCTGAGCAGCGACCGCTACGAGGTCCCCATTGTTTTTGTGGAAATTATTATTATTTTTATTATTATTATTATTAGGGCCCGAGCAGTGACCGCTGCGAGGTCCCTATTGTTTTTCTAGAAATTGTTATTAGGGCCCGAGCTGCGACGGCTGCGAGGTCCCTATTGTTTTTGTAGAAAATATTATTACTTTTATTATTATTAATATTATTATTATTATTATTAGGGCCTGAGCAGCGACCGCTGCGAAGTCCCTATTGTTTTTGTAGAAATTATTATTATTATTATTTTTCCGATTGTTCGATCGCATTTTTGACCCCCGAAACATGCACAAAAACTCACAAAACTTGGCAGTCTCATCGGGAATGGCGAAAAATTTGATATTTTAACGTCTAATATGAACAGGAAGTGAGTTATGAATTTTTGAAAGTCCGACTTTTGCCCTTTTTTGCATGTTTACAGGGGTCATTCTTTTGCACCCTGATCCTAAAGGCTTCATCTGATTGCCTTAAAATTCTGTCTGTAGCATCTGAAGACCTGGGACAAACACTGGGGCTAAAATTTTTTGTTTCCGAAATACTATATGACGGGGCCGGGGCTTCAAAGTTTTCACTTAAGATTTCCTTCGCCGCAATGGACAAAATGCTTAATAACTCTCCTGCACATGCTGCTAAAAATCCAAAACTTCACATGTACATAAAAAGTCTGTACCTGAAGACATCTATATGTTTATATTCAGTTATACACCTTGCGCCAATCAATATCATTTTTTACATTTTGACGTACTGCACGGTGCCCTTTTAACGAATCTGATTGAAAATTGGCTAGAAAAGACTCAAGACATTGATCTTACTCTATCCCTATTTTTGTGACTTTCCTTCGAAGGGCGTGGCTATTACGGTGCCGCAGAGTCTGATTATTCTCCGTGGCAACAAAAGTTCCTGCAAAATGATTCAGATGATCCATCTTCTCGAAATTTTTCACATTTGAGGATATTCAGGCCCTGAAGACGGCTGCCAACTTATTTTTGATCGCAGTGGTAGCGCCACCAACTGGTTAAAACAAATACAAATTATTTTCGTTGATGTTTTTCTCCGGGCAGGTTAACAAAATCTACCTTATATTTGCTCGGATGAGTGTTTAGGCCTTGAGCATGTCACAATACAAAAGTCTTTCGCCTTCTTCAGAGTGTCACATGATGGTGTCTTGTGACCCGTCTTTATCAGCTGATGTTCCATGAGGGCGTGACTTACCTGTCACAAGAATGAAGGCAAGTCACGCCCCCCGCTGTCCGTTCACTCCGCCAAGATGCTGGTCCAGGTGGTGGAGAGGATGAAGGCTCCCTTGTCTCTGTTCATGGTTTTTATGCCTCGCTTGCAGATCTCAATGGCCTCTCTGATCCAGCGCTGTTGTTTGTTCTCTTCTGTGCGGATGACCCTGCCCTTCTCCCGGTCCATGATGTGGTTTTCCCTTTTGCAGTGGTCAGTGATTGCTGATTTGTAATGTTCATGTTGTGCTTGTTCTTTTACTGCTCTGATTTTTTTCATTTTTTTGACAGGTAAGCCACACCCTCATGGAACATCAGCTCAAGACACCATCATGCGACACTCTGAAGAAGGCGAAAGACTCGCCGAAACATGTCAGGTAAAAAATTAACCTAAAACATAATTGTCTGCTTTTAATGAATCAGTCAAATATCAATAATAAGAAGACAAAATGAACCTAATACAAATAAATGAATGCTTAATAACTCCCCTGCACATGCTCCTAAAAATCCAAACCTTCACCTGTAAATAAAACGTCCCGACCTGAAGACATCTTAATGTTATTATTTTGTTATACACACAGTGCCGCCAAGTGGAATCAAAAATTTTTTTTAATTTTAATTTTCACGTACTGCACGGTGCCCTTTTGACGAATCCGACTGAAAATTAGTCAGAAAAGACTCAAGACAATGATCTTACTCTCTGCCGAATTTTGTGACGTTTTGGCAAAAGGCGTGGCTATTAAGGTGCTGAAAAGTCCGATTGTACTCTGTGGCAACAAAAGCTCCGGCAACATGACTCAGATGATCCTATCTTCTCGAAGTTGTACACTTTTGAGGATACTTCAGCCCTGAAGACATCTACCAACTTATTTTACATCGTAGTAGTAGCGCCACCAACTGGTAAAAGCTAATACAAGTTATTTTCTTGGATGTTTTTCTCCGTGCAACTCAACAAGGTCGCCCTCATATATGCTCGGATGACTGTTTCGGCCATGAGGATGTCACAATACGAAATTCGTCCTTTTTCATGAAAAGTTGTGGGAGTGGCATTGCACTGTTCGGCAATAAAACAACGCTGATTATGAGGTTCTAAATATGAACGACAACTCGTAAAACTTTACACACACATCAGGCCGAGCAAATTTATCAATATTTTATAAGTTAGTTGTGCAGCTTTTTTGAAATGGCTCGCCATGGCCCTCGAGAAATGTTTAAAAAAAGCAGCTCTGGTTGAGTGTTTCACCTCGCTTTTTGTAAATTTTATGGAGTACAGTGAACCCTCGGTTATCGCGGTTAATGGGGACCGAGACCACCCGCGAAAACTGAAAATCCGCGAAGTAGCGGCGCACCTTCAAAAATGCTTAAAAAAAATATACAATATATATAATAAATATATATATATATATATATATATATATATATATATATATATATATATATATATATATATATATATATATATACGGGGAGAGAGAGAGTGAAATTCATGTTATAACAAAAAAACCAAATTATTATTAAAACGTATTATTTTTTTATTCCCCAGCCATTCTTTTAGTATTTATTTAATTACTCCGACTTTTACCTGCTGGTACGCCGTCCGGTGTGCCCTGTGAAATGAAAGGTGGCATTCTTTATTTATTTATTCATTTATTCATTCATAACTGACAGCCTCGCGCTCCGCTCGTGCCCGGGCGGAAGAGGTGCTCCAATTAGGCTTAACTGTGACACACGCCCGCCCTCCTCCCCCGGAACTTCCATTCGGTTAAACTTAGGGGCCGCTTGGCACCGCCCGTGCCCGGGGAAGGTGCTCCTCTTCGGCTTACTGTGACGCGAGCATGCCCTCCTCCTCCGGAGCTTCCATTCAGTTAAACTTAGGGGCCGCTTGGAACCGCCCGTGCCCGGGGAAGGTGCTCCTCTTCGGCTTACTGTGACGCGAGCATGCCCTCCTCCTCCGGAGCTTCCATTCGGTTAACCTTAGGGGCCGCTTGGAACCGCCCGTGCCCGGGGAAGGTGCTCCTCTTCGGCTTACTGTGACGCGAGCATGCCCTCCTCCTCCGGAGCTTCCATTTGGTTAAACTTAGGGGCCGCTTGGCACCGCCCGTGCCCGGGGAAGGTGCTCCTCTACGGCTTAACTGCCACGCACGCCGGCCGGAGCTCTGGTACGGTCCGAACCGCGCGAAACGTCGCCACCGATTGTGTCCGGGAGAACGTGCTCTTCTTCGTCCACTCTCCTCTTCGCCCACGCTCTTCTTCGGCGCACGCCGGCCGTCTAACCGCTCCAGCGCCCCGTCGTGCCGCTCGGCGAAACTACAATGCCCCCGAATATTTTTTAGACCCGCGAAGCACTGAACCCGCGAAAGGTGAACCGCGAAGTAGCGAGGGTTCACTGTATGTATAAGACCAAGACCTACAAAAAAGTCTCTTGGAGCAATGAGCTAGGTTTTACAGGAAGTCGGCCATTTTGAATTTACTTAAAAGGGGGCGGGTCACCACAATGGACTTTGTGTAGAAATTATTATTGGGGCCCGAGCAGCGACGGCGGCGAGGTCCCTATTGTTTTTGTAGAAATTATTATTAGGGCCTGAGCAGCGACCGCTACGAGGTCCCCATTGTTTTTGTGGAAATTATTATTATTTTTATTATTATTATTATTAGGGCCCGAGCAGTGACCGCTGCGAGGTCCCTATTGTTTTTCTAGAAATTGTTATTAGGGCCCGAGCTGCGACGGCTGCGAGGTCCCTATTGTTTTTGTAGAAAATATTATTACTTTTATTATTATTAATATTATTATTATTATTATTAGGGCCTGAGCAGCGACCGCTGCGAAGTCCCTATTGTTTTTGTAGAAATTATTATTATTATTATTTTTCCGATTGTTCGATCGCATTTTTGACCCCCGAAACATGCACAAAAACTCACCAAACTTGGCAGTCTCATCGGGCATGGCGAAAAATTTGATATTTTAACGTCTAATATGAACAGGAAGTGAGTTATGAATTTTTGAAAGTCCGACTTTTGCCCTTTTTTGAATGTTTACAGGGGTCATTCTTTTGCACCCTGATCCTAAAGGCTTCATCTGATTGCCTTAAAATTCTGTCTGTAGCATCTGAAGACCTGGGACAAACACTGGGGCTAAAAATTTTTTGTTTCCGAAATACTATATGACGGGGGCGGGGCTTCAAAGTTTTCACTTAAGATTTCCTTCGCCGCAATGGACAAAATGCTTAATAACTCTCCTGCACATGCTGCTAAAAATCCAAAACTTCACATGTACATAAAAAGTCTGTACCTGAAGACATCTATATGTTTATATTCAGTTATACACCTTGCGCCAATCAATATCATTTTTTACATTTTGACGTACTGCACGGTGCCCTTTTAACGAATCTGATTGAAAATTGGCTAGAAAAGACTCAAGACATTGATCTTACTCTATCCCTATTTTTGTGACTTTCCTTCGAAGGGCGTGGCTATTACGGTGCCGCAGAGTCTGATTATTCTCCGTGGCAACAAAAGTTCCTGCAAAATGATTCAGATGATCCATCTTCTCGAAATTTTTCACATTTGAGGATATTCAGGCCCTGAAGACGGCTGCCAACTTATTTTTGATCGCAGTGGTAGCGCCACCAACTGGTTAAAACAAATACAAATTATTTTCGTTGATGTTTTTCTCCGGGCAGGTGAACAAAATCTACCTTATATTTGCTCGGATGAGTGTTTAGCCCTTGAGCATGTCACAATACGAAAGTCTTTCGCCTTCTTCAGAGTGTCACATGATGCTGTCTTGTGACCCGTCTTTATCAGCTGATGTTCCATGAGGGCGTGACTTACCTGTCACAAGAATGAAGGCAAGTCACGCCCCCCGCTGTCCGTTCACTCCGCCAAGATGCTGGTCCAGGTGGTAGAGAGGATGAAGGCTCCCTTGTCTCTGTTCATGGTTTTTATGCCTCGCTTGCAGATCTCAATGGCCTCTCTGATCCAGCGCTGTTGTTTGTTCTCTTCTGTGCGGATGACCCTGCCCTTCTCCCGGTCCATGATGTGGTTTTCCCTTTTGCAGTGGTCAGTGATTGCTGATTTGTAATGTTCATGTTGTGCTTGTTCTTTTACTGCTCTGATTTTTTTCATTTTTTTGACAGGTAAGTCACACCCTCATGGAACATCAGCTGATAAAGACGGGTCTCAAGACACCATCATGCGACACTCTGAAGAAGGCGAAAGACTCGCCGAAACATGTCAGGTAAAAAATTAACCTAAAACATAATTGTCTGCTTTTAATGAATCAGTCAAATATCAATAATAAGAAGACAAAATGAACCTAATACAAATAAATGAATGCTTAATAACTCCCCTGCACATGCTCCTAAAAATCCAAACCTTCACCTGTAAATAAAACGTCCCGACCTGAAGACATCTTAATGTTATTATTTTGTTATACACACAGTGCCGCCAAGTGGAATCAAAAATTTTTTTTTATTTTAATTTTCACGTACTGCACGGTGCCCTTTTGACGAATCCGACTGAAAATTAGTCAGAAAAGACTCAAGACAATGATCTTACTCTCTGCCGAATTTTGTGACGTTTTGGCAAAAGGCGTGGCTATTAAGGTGCTGAAAAGTCCGATTGTACTCTGTGGCAACAAAAGCTCCGGCAACATGACTCAGATGATCCTATCTTCTCGAAGTTGTACACTTTTGAGGATACTTCAGCCCTGAAGACATCTACCAACTTATTTTACATCGTAGTAGTAGCGCCACCAACTGGTAAAAGCTAATACAAGTTATTTTCTTGGATGTTTTTCTCCGTGCAACTCAACAAGGTCGCCCTCATATATGCTCGGATGACTGTTTCGGCCATGAGGATGTCACAATACGAAATTAGTCCTTTTTCGTGAAAAGTTGTGGGAGTGGCATTGCACTGTTCGGCAATAAAACAACGCTGATTATGAGGTTCTAAATATGAACGACAACTCGTGAAACTTTACACACACATCAGGCCGAGCAAATTTATCAATATTTTATACGTTAGTTGTGCAGCTTTTTTGAAATGGCTCGCCATGGCCCTCGAGAAATGTTAAAAAAAAGCAGCTCTGGTTGAGTGTTTCACCTCGCTTTTTGTCAATTTTATGGAGTACAGTGAACCCTCGGTTATCGCGGTTAATGGGGACCGAGACCACCCGCGAAAACTGAAAATCCGCGAAGTAGCGGCGCACCTTCAAAAATGCTTAAAAAAAATATACAATATATATAATATATATATATATATATATATATATATATATATATATATATATATATATATATATATATATATATATATATATATATACGGGTAGAGAGAGAGTGAAATTCATTTTATAACAAAAAAACCAAATTATTATTAAAACGTATTATTTTTTTATTCCCCAGCCATTCTTTTTGTATTTATTTAATTACTCCGACTTTTACCTGCTGGTACGCCGTCCGGTGTGCCCTGTGAAATGAAAGGTGGCATTCTTTATTTATTTATTCATTTATTCATTCATAACTGACAGCCTCGCGCTCCGCTCGTGCCCGGGCGGAAGAGGTGCTCCAATTCGGCTTAACTGTGACACACGCCCGCCCTCCTCCCCCGGAACTTCCATTCGGTTAAACTTAGGGGCCGCTTGGCACCGCCCGTACCCAGGGAAGGTGCTCCTCTTCGGCTTACTGTGACGCGAGCATGCCCTCCTCCTCCGGAGCTTCCATTCAGTTAAACTTAGGGGCCGCTTGGAACCGCCCGTGCCCGGGGAAGGTGCTCCTCTTCGGCTTACTGTGACGCGAGCATGCCCTCCTCCTCCGGAGCTTCCATTCGGTTAAACTTAGGGGCCGCTTGGCACCGCCCGTGCCCGGGGAAGGTGCTCCTCTACGGCTTAACTGCCACGCACGCCGGCCGGAGCTCTGGTACGGTCCGAACCGCGCGAAACGTCGCCACCGATCGTGTCCGGGAGAACGTGCTCTTCTTCGTCCACTCTCCTCTTCGCCCACGCTCTTCTTCGGCGCACGCCGGCCGTCTAACCGCTCCAGCGCCCCGTCGTGCCGCTCGGCGAAACTACAATGCCCCCGAATATTTTTTAGACCCGCGAAGCACTGAACCCGCGAAAGGTGAACCGCGAAGTAGCGAGGGTTCACTGTATGTATAAGACCAAGACCTACAAAAAAGTCTCTTGGAGCAATGAGCTAGGTTTTACAGGAAGTCGGCCATTTTGAATTTACTTAAAAGGGGGCGAGTCACCACAATGGACTTTGTGTAGAAATTATTATTGGGGCCCGAGCAGCGACGGCGGCGAGGTCCCTATTGTTTTTGTAGAAATTATTATTAGGGCCTGAGCAGCGACCGCTACGAGGTCCCCATTGTTTTTGTGGAAATTATTATTATTTTTATTATTATTATTATTAGGGCCCGAGCAGTGACCGCTGCGAGGTCCCTATTGTTTTTCTAGAAATTGTTATTAGGGCCCGAGCTGCGACGGCTGCGAGGTCCCTATTGTTTTTGTAGAAAATATTATTACTTTTATTATTATTAATATTATTATTATTATTATTAGGGCCTGAGCAGCGACCGCTGCGAAGTCCCTATTGTTTTTGTAGAAATTATTATTATTATTATTTTTCCGATTGTTCGATCGCATTTTTGACCCCCGAAACATGCACAAAAACTCACCAAACTTGGCAGTCTCATCGGGCATGGCGAAAAATTTGATATTTTAACGTCTAATATGAACAGGAAGTGAGTTATGAATTTTTGAAAGTCCGACTTTTGCCCTTTTTTGCATGTTTACAGGGGTCATTCTTTTGCACCCTGATCCTCAAGGCTTCATCTGATTGCCTTAAAATTCTGTCTGTAGCATCTGAAGACCTGGGACAAACACTGGGGCTAAAATTTTTTGTTTCCGAAATACTATATGACGGGGGCGGGGCTTCAAAGTTTTCACTTAAGATTTCCTTCGCCGCAATGGACAAAATGCTTAATAACTCTCCTGCACATGCTGCTAAAAATCCAAAACTTCACATGTACATAAAAAGTCTGTACCTGAAGACATCTATATGTTTATATTCAGTTATACACCTTGCGCCAATCAATATCATTTTTTACATTTTGACGTACTGCACGGTGCCCTTTTAACGAATCTGATTGAAAATTGGCTAGAAAAGACTCAAGACATTGATCTTACTCTATCCCTATTTTTGTGACTTTCCTTCGAAGGGCGTGGCTATTACGGTGCCGCAGAGTCTGATTATTCTCCGTGGCAACAAAAGTTCCTGCAAAATGATTCAGATGATCCATCTTCTCGAAATTTTTCACATTTGAGGATATTCAGGCCCTGAAGACGGCTGCCAACTTATTTTTGATCGCAGTGGTAGCGCCACCAACTGGTTAAAACAAATACAAATTATTTTCGTTGATGTTTTTCTCCGGGCAGGTGAACAAAATCTACCTTATATTTGCTCGGATGAGTGTTTAGGCCTTGAGCATGTCACAATACGAAAGTCTTTCGCCTTCTTCAGAGTGTCACATGATGCTGTCTTGTGACCCGTCTTTATCAGCTGATGTTCCATGAGGGCGTGACTTACCTGTCACAAGAATGAAGGCAAGTCACGCCCCCCGCTGTCCGTTCACTCCGCCAAGATGCTGGTCCAGGTGGTAGAGAGGATGAAGGCTCCCTTGTCTCTGTTCATGGTTTTTATGCCTCGCTTGCAGATCTCAATGGCCTCTCTGATCCAGCGCTGTTGTTTGTTCTCTTCTGTGCGGATGACCCTGCCCTTCTCCCGGTCCATGATGTGGTTTTCCCTTTTGCAGTGGTCAGTGATTGCTGATTTGTAATGTTCATGTTGTGCTTGTTCTTTTACTGCTCTGATTTTTTTCATTTTTTTGACAGGTAAGTCACACCCTCATGGAACATCAGCTCAAGACACCATCATGCGACACTCTGAAGAAGGCGAAAGACTCGCCGAAACATGTCAGGTAAAAAATTAACCTAAAACATAATTGTCTGCTTTTAATGAATCAGTCAAATATCAATAATAAGAAGACAAAATGAACCTAATACAAATAAATGAATGCTTAATAACTCCCCTGCACATACTCCTAAAAATCCAAACCTTCACCTGTAAATAAAACGTCCCGACCTGAAGACATCGTAATGTTATTATTTTGTTATACACACAGTGCCGCCAAGTGGAATCAAAAATTTGTTTTTATTTTAATTTTCACGTACTGCACGGTGACCTTTTGACGAATCCGACTGAAAATTAGTCAGAAAAGACTCAAGACAATGATCTTACTCTCTGCCGAATTTTGTGACGTTTTGGCAAAAGGCGTGGCTATTAAGGTGCTGAAAAGTCCGATTGTACTCTGTGGCAACAAAAGCTCCGGCAACATGACTCAGATGATCTTATCTTCTCGAAGTTGTACACATTTGAGGATACTTCAGCCCTGAAGACATCTACCAACTTATTTTACATCGTAGTAGTAGCGCCATCAACTGGTAAAAGCTAATACAAGTTATTTTCTTGGATGTTTTTCTCCGTGCAACTCAACAAGGTCGCCCTCATATATGCTCGGATGACTGTTTCGGCCATGAGGATGTCACAATACGAAATTCGTCCTTTTTCGTGAAAAGTTGTGGGAGTGGCATTGCACTGTTCGGCAATAAAACAAAGCTGATTATGAGGTTCTAAATATGAACGACAACTCGTAAAACTTTACACACACATCAGGCCGAGCAAATTTATCAATATTTTATACGTTAGTTGTGCAGCTTTTTTGAAATGGCTCGCCATGGCCCTCGAGAAATGTTAAAAAAAGCAGCTCTGGTTGAGTGTTTCACCTCGCTTTTTGTAAATTTTATGGAGTACAGTGAACCCTCGGTTATCGCGGTTAATGGGGACCGAGACCACCCGCGAAAACTGAAAATCCGCGAAGTAGCGGCGCACCTTCAAAAATGCTTAAAAAAAATATACAATATATATAATAAATATATATATATATATATACGGGGAGAGAGAGAGTGAAATTCATGTTATAACAAAAAAACCAAATTATTATTAAAACGTATTATTTTTTTATTCCCCAGCCATTCTTTTAGTATTTATTTAATTACTCCGACTTTTACCTGCTGGTACGCCGTCCGGTGTGCCCTGTGAAATGAAAGGTGGCATTCTTTATTTATTTATTCATTTATTCATTCATAACTGACAGCCTCGCGCTCCGCTCGTGCCCGGGCAGAAGAGGTGCTCCAATTTGGCTTAACTGTGACACACGCCCGCCCTCCTCCCCCGGAGCTTCCATTCGGTTAAACTTAGGGGCCGCTTGGCACCGCCCGTGCCCGGGGAAGGTGCTCCTCTTCGGCTTACTGTGACGCGAGCATGCCCTCCTCCTCCGGAGCTTCCATTCGGTTAAACTTAGGGGCCGCTTGGAACCGCCCGTGCCCGGGGAAGGTGCTCCTCTACGGCTTAACTGCCACGCACGCCGGCCGGAGCTCTGGTACGGTCCGAACCGCGCGAAACGTCGCCACCGATCTTGTCCGGGGGAACGTGCTCTTCTTCGTCCACTCTCCTCTTCGCCCACGCTCTTCTTCGGCGCACGCCGGCCGTCTAACCGCTCCAGCGCCCCGTCGTGCCGCTCGGCGAAACTACAATGCCCCCGAATATTTTTTAGACCCGCGAAGCACTGAACCCGCGAAAGGTGAACCGCGAAGTAGCGAGGGTTCACTGTATGTATAAGACCAAGACCTACAAAAAAGTCTCTTGGAGCAATGAGCTAGGTTTTACAGGAAGTCGGCCATTTTGAATTTACTTAAAAGGGGGCGGGTCACCACAATGGACTTTGTGTAGAAATTATTATTGGGGCCCGAGCAGCGACCGCGGCGAGGTCCCTATTGTTTTTGTAGAAAACATTATTACTTTTATTATTATTATTATTATTATTATTAGGGCCTGAGCAGCGACCGCTGCGAAGTCCCTATTGTTTTTGTAGAAATTATTATTATTATTATTTTTCCGATTGTTCGATCGCATTTTTGACCCCCGAAACATGCACAAAAACTCACCAAACTTGGCAGTCTCATCGGGCATGGCGAAAAATTTGATATTTTAACGTCTAATATGAACAGGAAGTGAGTTATGAATTTTTGAAAGTCCGACTTTTGCCCTTTTTTGCATGTTTACAGGGGTCATTCTTTTGCACCCTGATCCTAAAGGCTTCATCTGATTGCCTTAAAATTCTGTCTGTAGCATCTGAAGACCTGGGACAAACACTGGGGCTAAAATTTTTTGTTTCCGAAATACTATATGACGGGGGCGGGGCTTCAAAGTTTTCACTTAAGATTTCCTTCGCCGCAATGGACAAAATGCTTAATAACATTCCTGCACATGCTGCTAAAAATCCAAAACTTCACATGTACATAAAGAGTCTGTACCTGAAGACATCTATATGTTTATATTCAGTTATACACCTTGCGCCAATCAATATCATTTTTTACATTTTGACGTACTGCATGGTGCCCTTTTAACGAATCCGATTGAAAATTGGCTAGAAAAGACTCAAGACATTGATCTTACTCTATCCCTATTTTTATGACTTTCCTTCAAAGGGCGTGGCTATTACGGTGCCGCAGAGTCTGATTATTCTCCGTGGCAACAAAAGTTCCTGCAAAATGATTCAGATGATCCATCTTCTGGAAATCTTTCACATTTGAGGATATTCAGGCCCTGAAGACGGCTGCCAACTTATTTTTGATCGCAGTGGTAGCGCCACCAACTGGTTAAAACAAATACAAATTATTTTCGTTGATGTTTTTCTCCGGGCAGGTGAACAAAATCTACCTTATATTTGCTCGGATGAGTGTTTAGGCCTTGAGCATGTCACAATACAAAAGTCTTTCGCCTTCTTCAGAGTGTCACATGATGCTGTCTTGTGACCCGTCTTTATCAGCTGATGTTCCATGAGGGCGTGACTTACCTGTCACAAGAATGAAGGCAAGTCACGCCCCCCGCTGTCCGTTCACTCCGCCAAAATGCTGCTCCAGGTGGTAGAGAGGATGAAGGCTCCCTTGTCTCTGTTCATGGTTTTTATGCCTCGCTTGCAGATCTCAATGGCCTCTCTGATCCAGCGCTGTTGTTTGTTCTCTTCGGTGCGGATGACCCTGCCCTTCTCCCGGTCCATGATGTGGTTTTCCCTTTTGCAGTGGTCAGTGATTGCTGATTTGTAATGTTCATGTTGTGCTTGTTCTTTTACTGCTCTGATTTTTTCATTTTTTTGACAGGTAAGTCACACCCTCATGGAACATCAGCTGATAAAGACGGGTCTCAAGACACCATCATGCGACACTCTGAAGAAGGCGAAAGACTCGCCGAAACATGTCAGGTAAAAAATTAACCTAAAACATAATTGTCTGCTTTTAATGAATCAGTCAAATATCAATAATAAGAAGACAAAATGAACCTAATACAAATAAATGAATGCTTAATAACTCCCCTGCACATGCTCCTAAAAATCCAAACCTTCACCTGTAAATAAAACGTCCCGACCTGAAGACATCTTAATGTTATTATTTTGTTATACACACAGTGCCGCCAAGTGGAATAAAATTTTTTTTTTAATTTTAATTTTCACGTACTGCACGGTGCCCTTTTGACGAATCCGACTGAAAATTAGTCAGAAAAGACTCAAGACAATGATCTTACTCTCTGCCGAATTTTGTGACGTTTTGGCAAAAGGCGTGGCTATTAAGGTGCTGAAAAGTCCGATTGTACTCTGTGGCAACAAAAGCTCCGGCAACATGACTCAGATGATCCTATCTTCTCGAAGTTGTACACATTTGAGGATACTTCAGCCCAGAAGACATCTACCAACTTATTTTACATCGTAGTAGTAGCGCCACCAACTGGTAAAAGCTAATACAAGTTATTTTCTTGGATGTTTTTCTCCGTGCAACTCAACAAGGTCGCCCTCATATATGCTCGGATGACTGTTTCGGCCATGAGGATGTCACAATACGAAATTAGTCCTTTTTCGTGAAAAGTTGTGGGAGTGGCATTGCACTGTTCGGCAATAAAACAACGCTGATTATGAGGTTCTAGATATGAACGACAACTCGTGAAACTTTACACACACATCAGGCCGAGCAAATTTATCAATATTTTATACGTTAGTTGTGCAGCTTTTTTGAAATGGCTCGCCATGGCCCTCGAGAAATGTTAAAAAAAAGCAGCTCTGGTTGAGTGTTTCACCTCGCTTTTTGTAAATTTTATGGAGTACAGTGAACCCTCGGTTATCGCGGTTAATGGGGACCGAGACCACCCGCGAAAACTGAAAATCCGCGAAGTAGCGGCGCACCTTCAAAAATGCTTAAAAAAAATATACAATATATATAATAAATATATATATATATATATATATATATATATATATATATATATATATATATATATATATATATATATATATATATATATATATATATACGGGGAGAGAGAGAGTGAAATTCATGTTATAACAAAAAAAACTAATTATTATTAAAACGTATTATTTTTTTATTCCCCAGCCATTCTTTTTGTATTTATTTAATTACTCCGACTTTTACCTGCTGGTACGCCGTCCGGTGTGCCTTGTGAAATGAAAGGTGGCATTCTTTATTTATTTATTCATTTATTCATTCATAACTGACAGCCTCGCGCTCCGCTCGTGCCCGGGCAGAAGAGGTGCTCCAATTTGGCTTAACTGTGACACACGCCCGCCCTCCTCCCCCGGAGCTTCCATTCGGTTAAACTTAGGGGCCGCTTGGCACCGCCCGTGCCCGGGGAAGGTGCTCCTCTTCGGCTTACTGTGACGCGAGCATGCCCTCCTCCTCCGGAGCTTCCATTCGGTTAAACTTAGGGGCCGCTTGGAACCGCCCGTGCCCGGGGAAGGTGCTCCTCTTCGGCTTACTGTGACGCGAGCATGCCCTCCTCCTCCGGAGCTTCCATTCGGTTAAACTTAGGGGCCGCTTGGCACCGCTCGTGCCCGGGGAAGGTGCTCCTCTACGGCTTAACTGCCACGCACGCTGGCCGGAGCTCTGGTACGGTCCGAACCGCGCGAAACGTCGCCACCGATCGTGTCCGGGAGAACGTGCTCTTCTTCGTCCACTCTCCTCTTCGCCCACGCTCTTCTTCGGCGCACGCCGGCCGTCTAACCGCTCCAGCGCCCCGTCGTGCCGCTCGGCGAAACTACAATGCCCCCGAATATTTTTTAGACCCGCGAAGCACTGAACCCGCGAAAGGTGAACCGCGAAGTAGCGAGGGTTCACTGTATGTATAAGACCAAGACCTACAAAAAAGTCTCTTGGAGCAATGAGCTAGGTTTTACAGGAAGTCGGCCATTTTGAATTTACTTAAAAGGGGGCGGGTCACCACAATGGACTTTGTGTAGAAATTATTATTGGGGCCCGAGCCGCGACCGCGGCGAGGTCCCTATTGTTTTTGTAGAAAATATTATTACTTTTATTATTATTATTATTATTATTATTAGGGCCTGAGCAGCGACCGCTGCGAAGTCCCTATTGTTTTTGTAGAAATTATTATTATTATTATTTTTCCGATTGTTCGATCGCATTTTTGACCCCCGAAACATGCACAAAAACTCACCAAACTTGGCAGTCTCATCGGGCATGGCGAAAAATTTGATATTTTAACGTCTAATATGAACAGGAAGTGAGTTATGAATTTTTGAAAGTCTGACTTTTGCCCTTTTTTGCATGTTTACAGGGGTCATTCTTTTGCACCCTGATCCTAAAGGCTTCATCTGATTGCCTTAAAATTCTGTCTGTAGCATCTGAAGACCTGGGACAAACACTGGGGCTAAAATTTTTTGTTTCCGAAATACTATATGACGGGGGCGGGGCTTCAAAGTTTTCACTTAAGATTTCCTTCGCCGCAATGGACAAAATGCTTAATAACATTCCTGCACATGCTGCTAAAAATCCAAAACTTCACATGTACATAAAGAGTCTGTACCTGAAGACATCTATATGTTTATATTCAGTTATACACCTTGCGCCAATCAATATCATTTTTTACATTTTGACGTACTGCACGGTGCCCTTTTAACGAATCTGATTGAAAATTGGCTAGAAAAGACTCAAGACATTGATCTTACTCTATCCCTATTTTTGTGACTTTCCTTCGAAGGGCGTGGCTATTACGGTGCCGCAGAGTCTGATTATTCTCCGTGGCAACAAAAGTTCCTGCAAAATGATTCAGATGATCCATCTTCTCGAAATTTTTCACATTTGAGGATATTCAGGCCCTGAAGACGGCTGCCAAGTTATTTTTGATCGCAGTGGTAGCGCCACCAACTGGTTAAAACAAATACAAATTATTTTCGTTGATTTTTTTCTCCGGTCAGGTTAACAAAATCTACCTTACATTTGCTCGGATGAGTGTTTAGGCCTTGAGGATGTCACAATACGAAAGTCTTTCGCCTTCTTCAGAGTGTCACATGATGGTGTCTTCTGGCCCGTCTTTATCAGCTGATGTTCCATGAGGGCGTGACTTACCTGTCACAAGAATGAAGGCAAGTCACGCCCCCCGCTGTCCGTTCACTCCGCCAAAATGCTGCTCCAGGTGGTAGAGAGGATGAAGGCTCCCTTGTCTCTGTTCATGGTTTTTATGCCTCGCTTGCAGATCTCAATGGCCTCTCTGATCCAGCGCTGTTGTTTGTTCTCTTCGGTGCGGATGACCCTGCCCTTCTCCCGGTCCATGATGTGGTTTTCCCTTTTGCAGTGGTCAGTGATTGCTGATTTGTAATGTTCATGTTGTGCTTGTTCTTTTACTGCTCTGATTTTTTTCATTTTTTTGACAGGTAAGTCACACCCTCATGGAACATCAGCTGATAAAGACGGGTCTCAAGACACCATCATGCGACACTCTGAAGAAGGCGAAAGACTCGCCGAAACATGTCAGGTAAAAAATTAACCTAAAACATAATTGTCTGCTTTTAATGAATCAGTCAAATATCAATAATAAGAAGACAAAATGAACCTAATACAAATAAATGAATGCTTAATAATTCCCCTGCACATGCTCCTAAAAATCCAAACCTTCACCTGTAAATAAAACGTCCCGACCTGAAGACATCTTAATGTTATTATTTTGTTATACACACAGCGCCGCCAAGTGGAATCAAAAATTTTTTTTTATTTTAATTTTCACGTACTGCACGGTGCCCTTTTGACGAATCCGACTGAAAATTAGTCAGAAAAGACTCAAGACAATGATCTTACTCTCTGCCGAATTTTGTGACGTTTTGGCAAAAGGCGTGGCTATTAAGGTGCTGAAAAGTCCGATTGTACTCTGTGGCAACAAAAACTCCGGCAACATGACTCAGATGATCCTATCTTCTCGAAGTTGTACACATTTGAGGATACTTCAGCCCTGAAGACATCTACCGACTTATTTTTCATCGTAGTAGTAGCGCCACCAACTGGTAAAAGCTAATACAAGTTATTTTCTTGGATGTTTTTCTCCGTGCAACTCAACAAGGTTGCCCTCATATATGCTCGGATGACTGTTTCGGCCATGAGGATGTCACAATACGAAATTAGTCCTTTTTCGTGAAAAGTTGTGGGAGTGGCATTGCACTGTTCGGCAATAAAACAACGCTGATTATGAGGTTCTAAATATGAACGACAACTCGTGAAACTTTACACACACATCAGGCCGAGCAAATTTATCAATATTTTATACGTTAGTTGTGCAGCTTTTTTGAAATGGCTCGCCATGGCCCTCGAGAAATGTTCAAAAAAGCAGCCCTGATTGAGTGTTTCACCTCGCTTTTTGTAAATTCTATGGAGTACAGTGAACCCTCGGTTATCGCGGTTAATGGGGACCGAGACCACCCGCGAAAACTGAAAATCCGCGAAGTAGCGGCGCACCTTCAAAAATGCTTAAAAAAAATATACAATATATATAATAAATATATATATATATATATATATATATATATATATATATACGGGGAGAGAGAGAGTGAAATTCATTTTATAACAAAAAAACCAAATTATTATTAAAACGTATTATTTTTTTATTCCCCAGCCATTCTTTTTGTATTTATTTAATTACTCCGACTTTTACCTGCTGGTACGCCGTCCGGTGTGCCCTGTGAAATGAAAGGTGGCATTCTTTATTTATTTATTCATTTATTCATTCATAACTGACAGCCTCGCGCTCCGCTCGTGCCCGGGCGGAAGAGGTGCTCCAATTCGGCTTAACTGTGACACACGCCCGCCCTCCTCCCCCGGAACTTCCATTCGGTTAAACTTAGGGGCCGCTTGGCACCGCCCGTGCCCGGGGAAGGTGCTCCTCTTCGGCTTACTGTGACGCGAGCATGCCCTCCTCCTCCGGAGCTTCCATTCAGTTAAACTTAGGGGCCGCTTGGAACCGCCCGTGCCCGGGGAAGGTGCTCCTCTTCGGCTTACTGTGACGCGAGCATGCCCTCCTCCTCCGGAGCTTCCATTCGGTTAAACTTAGGGGCCGCTTGGAACCGCCCGTGCCCGGGGAAGGTGCTCCTCTTCGGCTTACTGTGACGCGAGCATGCCCTCCTCCTCCGGAGCTTCCATTCGGTTAAACTTAGGGGCCGCTTGGCACCGCCCGTGCCCGGGGAAGGTGCTCCTCTACGGCTTAACTGCCACGCACGCCGGCCGGAGCTCTGGTACGGTCC
Organism: Idiotropiscis lumnitzeri; assembly: GCF_059441095.1. Taxonomy (NCBI): domain Eukaryota; kingdom Metazoa; phylum Chordata; class Actinopteri; order Syngnathiformes; family Syngnathidae; genus Idiotropiscis; species Idiotropiscis lumnitzeri. The sequence continues at coordinate 3,837,218 of NW_028283561.1, read as the reverse complement.
GAACCGCGCGAAACGTCGCCACCGATCGTGTCCGGGAGAACGTGCTCTTCTTCGTCCACTCTCCTCTTCGCCCACGCTCTTCTTCGGCGCACGCCGGCCGTCTAACCGCTCCAGCGCCCCGTCGTGCCGCTCGGCGAAACTACAATGCCCCCGAATATTTTTTAGACCCGCGAAGCACTGAACCCGCGAAAGGTGAACCGCGAAGTAGCGAGGGTTCACTGTATGTATAAGACCAAGACCTACAAAAAAGTCTCTTGGAGCAATGAGCTAGGTTTTACAGGAAGTCGGCCATTTTGAATTTACTTAAAAGGGGGCGGGTCACCACAATGGACTTTGTGTAGAAATTATTATTGGGGCCCGAGCAGCGACGGCGGCGAGGTCCCTATTGTTTTTGTAGAAATTATTATTAGGGCCTGAGCAGCGACCGCTACGAGGTCCCCATTGTTTTTGTGGAAATTATTATTATTTTTATTATTATTATTATTAGGGCCCGAGCAGTGACCGCTGCGAGGTCCCTATTGTTTTTCTAGAAATTGTTATTAGGGCCCGAGCTGCGACGGCTGCGAGGTCCCTATTGTTTTTGTAGAAAATATTATTACTTTTATTATTATTAATATTATTATTATTATTATTAGGGCCTGAGCAGCGACCGCTGCGAAGTCCCTATTGTTTTTGTAGAAATTATTATTATTATTATTTTTCCGATTGTTCGATCGCATTTTTGACCCCCGAAACATGCACAAAAACTCACCAAACTTGGCAGTCTCATCGGGCATGGCGAAAAATTTGATATTTTAACGTCTAATATGAACAGGAAGTGAGTTATGAATTTTTGAAAGTCCGACTTTTGCCCTTTTTTGCATGTTTACAGGGGTCATTCTTTTGCACCCTGATCCTAAAGGCTTCATCTGATTGCCTTAAAATTCTGTCTGTAGCATCTGAAGACCTGGGACAAACACTGGGGCTAAAATTTTTTGTTTCCGAAATACTATATGACGGGGGCGGGGCTTCAAAGTTTTCACTTAAGATTTCCTTCGCCGCAATGGACAAAATGCTTAATAACTCTCCTGCACATGCTGCTAAAAATCCAAAACTTCACATGTACATAAAAAGTCTGTACCTGAAGACATCTATATGTTTATATTCAGTTATACACCTTGCGCCAATCAATATCATTTTTTACATTTTTACGTACTGCACGGTGCCCTTTTAACGAATCTGATTGAAAATTGGCTAGAAAAGACTCAAGACATTGATCTTACTCTATCCCTATTTTTGTGACTTTCCTTCGAAGGGCGTGGCTATTACGGTGCCGCAGAGTCTGATTATTCTCCGTGGCAACAAAAGTTCCTGCAAAATGATTCAGATGATCCATCTTCTGGAAATCTTTCACATTTGAGGATATTCAGGCCCTGAAGACGGCTGCCAACTTATTTTTGATCGCAGTGGTAGCGCCACCAACTGGTTAAAACAAATACAAATTATTTTCGTTGATGTTTTTCTCCGGGCAGGTGAACAAAATCTACCTTATATTTGCTCGGATGAGTGTTTAGGCCTTGAGCATGTCACAATACAAAAGTCTTTCGCCTTCTTCAGAGTGTCACATGATGCTGTCTTGTGACCCGTCTTTATCAGCTGATGTTCCATGAGGGCGTGACTTACCTGTCACAAGAATGAAGGCAAGTCACGCCCCCCGCTGTCCGTTCACTCCGCCAAGATGCTGGTCCAGGTGGTAGAGAGGATGAAGGCTCCCTTGTCTCTGTTCATGGTTTTTATGCCTCGCTTGCAGATCTCAATGGCCTCTCTGATCCAGCGCTGTTGTTTGTTCTCTTCTGTGCGGATGACCCTGCCCTTCTCCCGGTCCATGATGTGGTTTTCCCTTTTGCAGTGGTCAGTGATTGCTGATTTGTAATGTTCATGTTGTGCTTGTTCTTTTACTGCTCTGATTTTTTTCATTTTTTTGACAGGTAAGTCACACCCTCATGGAACATCAGCTCAAGACACCATCATGCGACACTCTGAAGAAGGCGAAAGACTCGCCGAAACATGTCAGGTAAAAAATTAACCTAAAACATAATTGTCTGCTTTTAATGAATCAGTCAAATATCAATAATAAGAAGACAAAATGAACCTAATACAAATAAATGAATGCTTAATAACTCCCCTGCACATGCTCCTAAAAATCCAAACCTTCACCTGTAAATAAAACGTCCCGACCTGAAGACATCGTAATGTTATTATTTTGTTATACACACAGTGCCGCCAAGTGGAATCAAAAATTTGTTTTTATTTTAATTTTCACGTACTGCACGGTGCCCTTTTGACGAATCCGACTGAAAATTAGTCAGAAAAGACTCAAGACAATGATCTTACTCTCTGCCGAATTTTGTGACGTTTTGGCAAAAGGCGTGGCTATTAAGGTGCTGAAAAGTCCGATTGTACTCTGTGGCAACAAAAGCTCCGGCAACATGACTCAGATGATCCTATCTTCTCGAAGTTGTACACATTTGAGGATACTTCAGCCCTGAAGACATCTACCAACTTATTTTACATCGTAGTAGTAGCGCCACCAACTGGTAAAAGCTAATACAAGTTATTTTCTTGGATGTTTTTCTCCGTGCAACTCAACAAGGTCGCCCTCATATATGCTCGGATGACTGTTTCGGCCATGAGGATGTCACAATACGAAATTCGTCCTTTTTCGTGAAAAGTTGTGGGAGTGGCATTGCACTGTTCGGCAATAAAACAAAGCTGATTATGAGGTTCTAAATATGAACGACAACTCGTAAAACTTTACACACACATCAGGCCGAGCAAATTTATCAATATTTTATACGTTAGTTGTGCAGCTTTTTTGAAATGGCTCGCCATGGCCCTCGAGAAATGTTAAAAAAAGCAGCTCTGGTTGAGTGTTTCACCTCGCTTTTTGTAAATTTTATGGAGTACAGTGAACCCTCGGTTATCGCGGTTAATGGGGACCGAGACCACCCGCGAAAACTGAAAATCCGCGAAGTAGCGGCGCACCTTCAAAAATGCTTAAAAAAAATATACAATATATATAATAAATATATATATATATATATATATATATATATATATATATATATATATATATATATATATACGGGGAGAGAGAGAGTGAAATTCATGTTATAACAAAAAAACCAAATTATTATTAAAACGTATTATTTTTTTATTCCCCAGCCATTCTTTTAGTATTTATTTAATTACTCCGACTTTTACCTGCTGGTACGCCGTCCGGTGTGCCCTGTGAAATGAAAGGTGGCATTCTTTATTTATTTATTCATTTATTCATTCATAACTGACAGCCTCGCGCTCCGCTCGTGCCCGGGTAGAAGAGGTGCTCCAATTTGGCTTAACTGTGACACACGCCCGCCCTCCTCCCCCGGAGCTTCCATTCGGTTAAACTTAGGGGCCGCTTGGCACCGCCCGTGCCCGGGGAAGGTGCTCCTCTTCGGCTTACTGTGACGCGAGCATGCCCTCCTCCTCCGGAGCTTCCATTCGGTTAAACTTAGGGGCCACTTGGAACCGCCCGTGCCCGGGGAAGGTGCTCCTCTACGGCTTAACTGCCACGCACGCCGGCCGGAGCTCTGGTACGGTCCGAACCGCGCGAAACGTCGCCACCGATCGTTTCCGGGGGAACGTGCTCTTCTTCGTCCACTCTCCTCTTCGCCCACGCTCTTCTTCGGCGCACGCCGGCCGTCTAACCGCTCCAGCGCCCCGTCGTGCCGCTCGGCGAAACTACAATGCCCCCGAATATTTTTTAGACCCGCGAAGCACTGAACCCGCGAAAGGTGAACCGCGAAGTAGCGAGGGTTCACTGTATGTATAAGACCAAGACCTACAAAAAAGTCTCTTGGAGCAATGAGCTAGGTTTTACAGGAAGTCGGCCATTTTGAATTTACTTAAAAGGGGGCGGGTCACCACAATGGACTTTGTGTAGAAATTATTATTGGGGCCCGAGCAGCGACCGCGGCGAGGTCCCTATTGTTTTTGTAGAAAACATTATTACTTTTATTATTATTATTATTATTATTATTAGGGCCTGAGCAGCGACCGCTGCGAAGTCCCTATTGTTTTTGTAGAAATTATTATTATTATTATTTTTCCGATTGTTCGATCGCATTTTTGACCCCCGAAACATGCACAAAAACTCACCAAACTTGGCAGACTCATCGGGCATGGCGAAAAATTTGATATTTTAACGTCTAATATGAACAGGAAGTGAGTTATGAATTTTTGAAAGTCCGACTTTTGCCCTTTTTTGCATGTTTACAGGGGTCATTCTTTTGCACCCTGATCCTAAAGGCTTCATCTGATTGCCTTAAAATTCTGTCTGTAGCATCTGAAGACCTGGGACAAACACTGGGGCTAAAATTTTTTGTTTCCGAAATACTATATGACGGGGGCGGGGCTTCAAAGTTTTCACTTAAGATTTCCTTCGCCGCAATGGACAAAATGCTTAATAACTCTCCTGCACATGCTGCTAAAAATCCAAAACTTCACATGTACATAAAGAGTCTGTACCTGAAGACATCTATATGTTTATATTCAGTTATACACCTTGCGCCAATCAATATCATTTTTTACATTTTGACGTACTGCATGGTGCCCTTTTAACGAATCCGATTGAAAATTGGCTAGAAAAGACTCAAGACATTGATCTTACTCTATCCCTATTTTTATGACTTTCCTTCAAAGGGCGTGGCTATTACGGTGCCGCAGAGTCTGATTATTCTCCGTGGCAACAAAAGTTCCTGCAAAATGATTCAGATGATCCATCTTCTGGAAATCTTTCACATTTGAGGATATTCAGGCCCTGAAGACGGCTGCCAACTTATTTTTGATCGCAGTGGTAGCGCCACCAACTGGTTAAAACAAATACAAATTATTTTCGTTGATGTTTTTCTCCGGGCAGGTGAACAAAATCTACCTTATATTTGCTCGGATGAGTGTTTAGGCCTTGAGCATGTCACAATACAAAAGTCTTTCGCCTTCTTCAGAGTGTCACATGATGCTGTCTTGTGACCCGTCTTTATCAGCTGATGTTCCATGAGGGCGTGACTTACCTGTCACAAGAATGAAGGCAAGTCACGCCCCCCGCTGTCCGTTCACTCCGCCAAGATGCTGGTCCAGGTGGTAGAGAGGATGAAGTCTCCCTTGTCTCTGTTCATGGTTTTTATGCCTCGCTTGCAGATCTCAATGGCCTCTCTGATCCAGCGCTGTTGTTTGTTCTCTTCTGTGCGGATGACCCTGCCCTTCTCCCGGTCCATGATGTGGTTTTCCCTTTTGCAGTGGTCAGTGATTGCTGATTTGTAATGTTCATGTTGTGCTTGTTCTTTTACTGCTCTGATTTTTTCATTTTTTTGACAGGTAAGTCACACCCTCATGGAACATCAGCTGATAAAGACGGGTCTCAAGACACCATCATGCGACACTCTGAAGTAGGCGAAAGACTCGCCGAAACATGTCAGGTAAAAAATTAACCTAAAACATAATTGTCTGCTTTTAATGAATCAGTCAAATATCAATAATAAGAAGACAAAATGAACCTAATACAAATAAATGAATGCTTAATAACTCCCCTGCACATGCTCCTAAAAATCCAAACCTTCACCTGTAAATAAAACGTCCCGACCTGAAGACATCTTAATGTTATTATTTTGTTATACACACAGTGCCGCCAAGTGGAATCAAAAATTTTTTTTTATTTTAATTTTCACGTACTGCACGGTGCCCTTTTGACGAATCCGACTGAAAATTAGTCAGAAAAGACTCAAGACAATGATCTTACTCTCTGCCGAATTTTGTGACGTTTTGGCAAAAGGCGTGGCTATTAAGGTGCTGAAAAGTCCGATTGTACTCTGTGGCAACAAAAGCTCCGGCAACATGACTCAGATGATCCTATCTTCTCGAAGTTGTACACATTTGAGGATACTTCAGCCCTGAAGACATCTACCAACTTATTTTACATTGTAGTAGTAGCGCCACCAACTGGTAAAAGCTAATACAAGTTATTTTCTTGGATGTTTTTCTCCGTGCAACTCAACAAGGTCGCCCTCATATATGCTCGGATGACTGTTTCGGCCATGAGGATGTCACAATACGAAATTAGTCCTTTTTCGTGAAAAGTTGTGGGAGTGGCATTGCACTGTTCGGCAATAAAACAACGCTGATTATGAGGTTCTAAATATGAACGACAACTCGTGAAACTTTACACACACATCAGGCCGAGCAAATTTATCAATATTTTATACGTTAGTTGTGCAGCTTTTTTGAAATGGCTCGCCATGGCCCTCGAGAAATGTTAAAAAAAAAGCAGCTCTGGTTGAGTGTTTCACCTCGCTTTTTGTAAATTTTATGGAGTACAGTGAACCCTCGGTTATCGCGGTTAATGGGGACCGAGACCACCCGCGAAAACTGAAAATCCGCGAAGTAGCGGCGCACCTTCAAAAATGCTTAAAAAAAATATACAATATATATAATAAATATATATATATATATATATATATATATATATATATATATATATATATATATATATATATATATATACGGGGAGAGAGAGAGTGAAATTCATGTTTTAACAAAAAAAACTAATTATTATTAAAACGTATTATTTTTTTATTCCCCAGCCATTCTTTTTGTATTTATTTAATTACTCCGACTTTTACCTGCTGGTACGCCGTCCGGTGTGCCCTGTGAAATGAAAGGTGGCATTCTTTATTTATTTATTCATTTATTCATTCATAACTGACAGCCTCGCGCTCCGCTCGTGCCCGGGCAGAAGAGGTGCTCCAATTTGGCTTAACTGTGACACACGCCCGTCCTCCTCCCCCGGAGATTCCATTCGGTTAAACTTAGGGGCCGCTTGGCACCGCCCGTGCCCGGGGAAGGTGCTCCTCTTCGGCTTACTGTGACGCGAGCATGCCCTCCTCCTCCGGAGCTTCCATTCGGTTAAACTTAGGGGCCGCTTGGAACCGCCCGTGCCCGGGGACGGTGCTCCTCTTCGGCTTACTGTGACGCGAGCATGCCCTCCTCCTCCGGAGCTTCCATTCGGTTAAACTTAGGGGCCGCTTGGCACCGCCCGTGCCCGGGGAAGGTGCTCCTCTACGGCTTAACTGCCACGCACGCTGGCCGGAGCTCTGGTACGGTCCGAACCGCGCGAAACGTCGCCACCGATCGTGTCCGGGGGAACGTGCTCTTCTTCGTCCACTCTCCTCTTCGCCCACGCTCTTCTTCGGCGCACGCCGGCCGTCTAACCGCTCCAGCGCCCCATCGTGCCGCTCGGCGAAACTACAATGCCCCCGAATATTTTTTAGACCCGCGAAGCACTGAACCCGCGAAAGGTGAACCGCGAAGTAGCGAGGGTTCACTGTATGTATAAGACCAAGACCTACAAAAAAGTCTCTTGGAGCAATGAGCTAGGTTTTACAGGAAGTCGGCCATTTTGAATTTACTTAAAAGGGGGCGGGTCACCACAATGGACTTTGTGTAGAAATTATTATTGGGGCCCGAGCAGCGACCGCGGCGAGGTCCCTATTGTTTTTGTAGAAAATATTATTACTTTTATTATTATTATTATTATTATTATTAGGGCCTGAGCAGCGACCGCTGCGAAGTCCCTATTGTTTTTGTAGAAATTATTATTATTATTATTTTTCCGATTGTTCGATCGCATTTTTGACCCCCGAAACATGCACAAAAACTCACCAAACTTGGCAGTCTCATCGGGCATGGCGAAAAATTTGATATTTTAACGTCTAATATGAACAGGAAGTGAGTTATGAATTTTTGAAAGTCCGACTTTTGCCCTTTTTTGCATGTTTACAGGGGTCATTCTTTTGCACCCTGATCCTAAAGGCTTCATCTGATTGCCTTAAAATTCTGTCTGTAGCATCTGAAGACCTGGGACAAACACTGGGGCTAAAATTTTTTGTTTCCGAAATACTATATGACGGGGGCGGGGCATCAAAGTTTTCACTTAAGATTTCCTTCGCTGCAATGGACAAAATGCTTAATAACTCTCCTGCACATGCTGCTAAAAATCCAAAACTTCACATGTACATAAAGAGTCTGTACCTGAAGACATCTATATGTTTATATTCAGTTATACACCTTGCGCCAATCAATATCATTTTTTACATTTTGACGTACTGCACGTAGCCCTTTTAACGAATCTGATTGAAAATTGGCTAGAAAAGACTCAAGACATTGATCTTACTCTATCCCTATTTTTACGACTTTCCTTCAAAGGGCGTGGCTATTACGGTGCCGCAGAGTCTGATTATTCTCCGTGGCAACAAAAGTTCCTGCAAAATGATTCAGATGATCCATCTTCTGGAAATCTTTCACATTTGAGGATATTCAGGCCCTGAAGACGGCTGCCAACTTATTTTTGATCGCAGTGGTAGCGCCACCAACTGGTTAAAACAAATACAAATTATTTTCGTTGATGTTTTTCTCCGGGCAGGTTAACAAAATCTACCTTATATTTGCTCGGATGAGTGTTTAGGCCTTGAGCATGTCACAATACGAAAGTCTTTCGCCTTCTTCAGAGTGTCACATGATGCTGTCTTGTGACCCGTCTTTATCAGCTGATGTTCCATGAGGGCGTGACTTACCTGTCACAAGAATGAAGGCAAGTCACGCCCCCCGCTGTCCGTTCACTCCGCCAAGATGCTGCTCCAGGTGGTAGAGAGGATGAAGGCTCCCTTGTCTCTGTTCATGGTTTTTATGCCTCGCTTGCAGATCTCAATGGCCTCTCTGATCCAGCGCTGTTGTTTGTTCTCTTCTGTGCGGATGACCCTGCCCTTCTCCCGGTCCATGATGTGGTTTTCCCTTTTGCAGTGGTCAGTGATTGCTGATTTGTTATGTTCATGTTGTGCTTGTTCTTTTACTGCTCTGATTTTTTTATTTTTTTGACAGGTAAGTCACACCCTCATGGAACATCAGCTCAAGACACCATCATGCGACACTCTGAAGAAGGCAAAAGACTCGCCGAAACATGTCAGGTAAAAAATTAACCTAAAACATAATTGTCTGCTTTTAATGAATCAGTCAAATATCAATAATAAGAAGACAAAATGAACCTAATACAAATAAATGAATGCTTAATAACTCCCCTGCACATGCTCCTAAAAATCCAAACCTTCACCTGTAAATAAAACGTCCCGACCTGAAGACATCTTAATGTTATTATTTTGTTATACACACAGTGCCGCCAAGTGGAATCAAAAATTTGTTTTTATTTTAATTTTCACGTACTGCACGGTGCCCTTTTGACGAATCCGACTGAAAATGAGTCAGAAAAGATTCAAGACAATGATCTTACTCTCTGCTGAATTTTGTGACGTTTTGGCAAAAGGCGTGGCTATTAAGGTGCTGAAAAGTCCGATTGTACTCTGTGGCAACAAAAGCTCCGGCAACATGACTCAGATGATCCTATCTTCTCGAAGTTGTACACATTTGAGGATACTTCAGCCCTGAAGACATCTACCAACTTATTTTACATCGTAGTAGTAGCGCCACCAACTGGTAAAAGCTAATACAAGTTATTTTCTTGGATGTTTTTCTCCGTGCAACTCAACAAGGTCGCCCTCATATATGCTCGGATGACTGTTTCGGCCATGAGGATGTCACAATACGAAATTCGTCCTTTTTCATGAAAAGTTGTGGGAGTGGCATTGCACTGTTCGGCAATAAAACAAAGCTGATTATGAGGTTCTAAATATGAACGACAACTCGTAAAACTTTACACACACATCAGGCCGAGCAAATTTATCAATATTTTATACGTTAGTTGTGCAGCTTTTTTGAAATGGCTCGCCATGGCCCTCGAGAAATGTTAAAAAAAGCAGCTCTGGTTGAGTGTTTCACCTCGCTTTTTGTAAATTTTATGGAGTACAGTGAACCCTCGGTTATCGCGGTTAACGGGGACCGAGACCACCCGCGAAAACTGAAAATCCGCGAAGTAGCGGCGCACCTTCAAAAATGCTTAAAAAAAATAAACAATATATATAATAAATATATATATATATATATATATATATATATATATACGGGGAGAGAGAGAGTGAAATTCATGTTATAACAAAAAAACCAAATTATTATTAAAACGTATTATTTTTTTATTCCCCAGCCATTCTTTTAGTATTTATTTAATTACTCCGACTTTTACCTGCTGGTACGCCGTCCGGTGTGCCCTGTGAAATGAAAGGTGGCATTCTTTATTTATTTATTCATTTATTCATTCATAACTGACAGCCTCGCGCTCCGCTCGTGCCCGGGCAGAAGAGGTGCTCCAATTTGGCTTAACTGTGACACACGCCCGCCCTCCTCCCCCGGAGCTTCCATTCGGTTAAACTTAGGGGCCGCTTGGCACCGCCCGTGCCCGGGGAAGGTGCTCCTCTTCGGCTTACTGTGACGCGAGCATGCCCTCCTCCTCCGGAGCTTCCATTCGGTTAAACTTAGGGGCCGCTTGGAACCGCCCGTGCCCGGGGAAGGTGCTCCTCTACGGCTTAACTGCCACGCACGCCGGCCGGAGCTCTGGTACGGTCCGAACCGCGCGAAACGTTGCCACCGATCGTGTCCGGGGGAACGTGCTCTTCTTCGTCCACTCTCCTCTTCGCCCACGCTCTTCTTCGGCGCACGCCGGCCGTCTAACCGCTCCAGCGCCCCGTCGTGCCGCTCGGCGAAACTACAATGCCCCCGAATATTTTTTAGACCCGCGAAGCACTGAACCCGCGAAAGGTGAACCGCGAAGTAGCGAGGGTTCACTGTATGTATAAGACCAAGACCTACAAAAAAGTCTCTTGGAGCAATGAGCTAGGTTTTACAGGAAGTCGGCCATTTTGAATTTACTTAAAAGGGGGCGGGTCACCACAATGGACTTTGTGTAGAAATTATTATTGGGGCCCGAGCAGCGACCGCGGCGAGGTCCCTATTGTTTTTGTAGAAAACATTATTACTTTTATTATTATTATTATTATTATTATTAGGGCCTGAGCAGCGACCGCTGCGAAGTCCCTATTGTTTTTGTAGAAATTATTATTATTATTATTTTTCCGATTGTTCGATCGCATTTTTGACCCCCGAAACATGCACAAAAACTCACCAAACTTGGCAGTCTCATCGGGCATGGCGAAAAATTTGATATTTTAACGTCTAATATGAACAGGAAGTGAGTTATGAATTTTTGAAAGTCCGACTTTTGCCCTTTTTTGCATGTTTACAGGGGTCATTCTTTTGCACCCTGATCCTAAAGGCTTCATCTGATTGCCTTAAAATTCTGTCTGTAGCATCTGAAGACCTGGCACAAACACTGGGGCTAAAATTTTTTGTTTCCGAAATACTATATGACGGGGGCGGGGCATCAAAGTTTTCACTTAAGATTTCCTTCGCCGCAATGGACAAAATGCTTAATAACTCTCCTGCACATGCTGCTAAAAATCCAAAACTTCACATGTACATAAAGAGTCTGTACCTGAAGACATCTATATGTTTATATTCAGTTATACACCTTGCGCCAATCAATATAATTTTTTACATTTTGACGTACTGCACGGTGCCCTTTTAACGAATCTGATTGAAAATTGGCTAGAAAAGACTGAAGACATTGATCTTACTCTATCCCTATTTTTGTGACTTTCCTTCGAAGGGCGTGGCTATTACGGTGCCGCAGAGTCTGATTATTCTCCGTGGCAACAAAAGTTCCTGCAAAATGATTCAGATGATCCATCTTCTCGAAATTTTTCACATTTGAGGATATTCAGGCCCTGAAGACGGCTGCCAACTTATTTTTTATCGCAGTGGTAGCGCCACCAACTGGTTAAAACAAATACAAATTATTTTCGTTGATTTTTTTCTCCGGGCAGGTTAACAAAATCTACCTTACATTTGCTCGGATGAGTGTTTAGGCCTTGAGGATGTCACAATACGAAAGTCTTTCGCCTTCTTCAGAGTGTCACATGATGGTGTCTTGTGGCCCGTCTTTATCAGCTGATGTTCCATGAGGGCATGACTTACCTGTCACAAGAATGAAGGCAAGTCACGCCCCCCGCTGTCCGTTCACTCCGCCAAAATGCTGCTCCAGGTGGTAGAGAGGATGAAGGCTCCCTTGTCTCTGTTCATGGTTTTTATGCCTCGCTTGCAGATCTCAATGGCCTCTCTGATCCAGCGCTGTTGTTTGTTCTCTTCTGTGCGGATGACCCTGCCCTTCTCCCGGTCCATGATGTGGTTTTCCCTTTTGCAGTGGTCAGTGATTGCTGATTTGTAATGTTCATGTTGTGCTTGTTCTTTTACTGCTCTGATTTTTCATTTTTTTGACAGGTAAGTCACACCCTCATGGTACATCAGCTGATAAAGACGGGTCTCAAGACACCATCATGCGACACTCTGAAGAAGGCGAAAGACTCGCCGAAACATGTCAGGTAAAAAATTAACCTAAAACATAATTGTCTGCTTTTAATGAATCAGTCAAATATCAATAATAAGAAGACAAAATGAACCTAATACAAATAAATGAATGCTTAATAACTCCCCTGCACATGCTCCTAAAAATCCAAACCTTCACCTGTAAATAAAACGTCCCGACCTGAAGACATCTTAATGTTATTATTTTGTTATACACACAGTGCCGCCAAGTGGAATCAAAAATTTGTTTTTATTTTAATTTTCACGTACTGCACGGTGCCCTTTTGACGAATCCGACTGAAAATTAGTCAGAAAAGACTCAAGACAATGATCTTACTCTCTGCCGAATTTTGTGACGTTTTGGCAAAAGGCGTGGCTATTAAGGTGCTGAAAAGTCCGATTGTACTCTGTGGCAACAAAAGCTCCGGCAACATGACTCAGATGATCCTATCTTCTCGAAGTTGTACACATTTGAGGATACTTCAGCCCTGAAGACATCTACCAACTTATTTTACATCGTAGTAGTAGCGCCACCAACTGGTAAAAGCTAATACAAGTTATTTTCTTGGATGTTTTTCTCCGTGCAACTCAACAAGGTCGCCCTCATATATGCTCGGATGACTGTTTCGGCCATGAGGATGTCACAATACGAAATTCGTGATTTTTCGTGAAAAGTTGTGGGAGTGGCATTGCACTGTTCGGCAATAAAACAAAGCTGATTATGAGGTTCTAAATATGAACGACAACTCGTAAAACTTTACACACACATCAGGCCGAGCAAATTTATCAATATTTTATACGTTAGTTGTGCAGCTTTTTTGAAATGGCTCGCCATGGCCCTCGAGAAATGTTAAAAAAAAGCAGCTCTGGTTGAGTGTTTCACCTCGCTTTTTGTAAATTTTATGGAGTACAGTGAACCCTCGGTTATCGCGGTTAATGGGGACCGAGACCATCCGCGAAAACTGAAAATCCGCGAAGTAGCGGCGCACCTTCAAAAATGCTTAAAAAAAATATACAATATATATAATAAATATATAATATATATATATATATATATATATATATATATATATATATATATATATATATATATATACGGGGGGAGAGAGAGTGAAATTCATGTTATAACAAAAAAAACAAATTATTATTAAAACGTATTATTTTTTTATTCCCCAGCCATTCTTTTTGTATTTATTTAATTACTCCGACTTTTACCTGCTGGTACGCCGTCCGGTGTGCCCTGTGAAATGAAAGGTGGCATTCTTTATTTATTTATTCATTTATTCATTCATAACTGACAGCCTCGCGCTCCGCTCGTGCCCGGGCAGAAGAGGTGCTCCAATTTGGCTTAACTGTGACACACGCCCGTCCTCCTCCCCCGGAGCTTCCATTCGGTTAAACTTAGGGGCCGCTTGGCACCGCCCGTGCCCGGGGAAGGTGCTCCTCTTCGGCTTACTGTGACGCGAGCATGCCCTCCTCCTCCGGAGCTTCCATTCTGTTAAACTTAGGGGCCGCTTGGAACCGCCCGTGCCCGGGGAAGGTGCTCCTCTTCGGCTTACTGTGACGCGAGCATGCCCTCCTCCTCCGGAGCTTCCATTCGGTTAAACTTAGGGGCTGCTTGGCACCGCCCGTGCCCGGGGAAGGTGCTCCTCTACGGCTTAACTGCCACGCACGCTGGCCGGAGCTCTGGTACGGTCCGAACCGCGCGAAACGTCGCCACCGATCGTGTCCGGGGGAATGTGCTCTTCTTCGTCCACTCTCCTCTTCGCCCACGCTCTTCTTCGGCGCACGCCGGCCGTCTATCCGCTCCAGCGCCCCGTCGTGCCGCTCGGCGAAACTACAATGCCCCCGAATATTTTTTAGACCCGCGAAGCACTGAACCCGCGAAAGGTGAACCGCGAAGTAGCGAGGGTTCACTGTATGTATAAGACCAAGACCTACAAAAAAGTCTCTTGGAGCAATGAGCTAGGTTTTACAGGAAGTCGGCCATTTTGAATTTACTTAAAAGGGGGCGGGTCACCACAATGGACTTTGTGTAGAAATTATTATTGGGGCCCGAACAGCGACCGCGGCGAGGTCCCTATTGTTTTTGTAGAAAATATTATTACTTTTATTATTATTATTATTATTATTATTAGGGCCTGAGCAGCGACCGCTGCGAAGTCCCTATTGTTTTTGTCGAAATTATTATTATTATTATTTTTCCGATTGTTCGATCGCATTTTTGACCCCTGAAACATGCACAAAAACTCACCAAACTTGGCAGTCTCATCGGGCATGGCGAAAAATTTGATATTTTAACGTCTAATATGAACAGGAAGTGAGTTATGAATTTTTGAAAGTCCGACTTTTGCCCTTTTTTGCATGTTTACAGGGGTCATTCTTTTGCACCCTGATCCTAAAGGCTTCATCTGATTGCCTTAAAATTCTGTCTGTAGCATCTGAAGACCTGGCACAAACACTGGGGCTAAAATTTTTTGTTTCCGAAATACTATATGACGGGGGCGGGGCATCAAAGTTTTCACTTAAGATTTCCTTCGCCGCAATGGACAAAATGCTTAATAACTCTCCTGCACATGCTGCTAAAAATCCAAAACTTCACATGTACATAAAGAGTCTGTACCTGAAGACATCTATATGTTTATATTCAGTTATACACCTTGCGCCAATCAATATCATTTTTTACATTTTGACGTACTGCACGGTGCCCTTTTAACGAATCTGATTGAAAATTGGCTAGAAAAGACTCAAGACATTGATCTTACTCTATCCCTATTTTTGTGACTTTCCTTCGAAGGGCGTGGCTATTACGGTGCCGCAGAGTCTGATTATTCTCCGTGGCAACAAAAGTTCCTGCAAAATGATTCAGATGATCCATCTTCTCGAAATGTTTCACATTTGAGGATATTCAGGCCCTGAAGACGGCTGCCAACTTATTTTTGATCGCAGTGGTAGCGCCACCAACTGGTTAAAACAAATACAAATCATTTTCATTGATTTTTTTCTCCGGGCAGGTTAACAAAATCTACCTTACATTTGCTCGGATGAGTGTTTAGGCCTTGAGGATGTCACAATACGAAAGTCTTTCGCCTTCTTCAGAGTGTCACATGATGGTGTCTTGTGGCCCGTCTTTATCAGCTGATGTTCCATGAGGGCGTGACTTGACTGTCACAAGAATGAAGGCAAGTCACGCCCCCCGCTGTCCGTTCACTCCGCCAAAATGCTGCTCCAGGTGGTAGAGAGGATGAAGGCTCCCTTGTCTCTGTTCATGGTTTTTATGCCTCGCTTGCAGATCTCAATGGCCTCTCTGATCCAGCGCTGTTGTTTGTTCTCTTCGGTGCGGATGACCCTGCCCTTCTCCCGGTCCATGATGTGGTTTTCCCTTTTGCAGTGGTCAGTGATTGCTGATTTGTAATGTTCATGTTGTGCTTGTTCTTTTACTGCTCTGATTTTTCATTTTTTTGACAGGTAAGTCACACCCTCATGGAACATCAGCTGATAAAGACGGGTCTCAAGACACCATCATGCGACACTCTGAAGAAGGCGAAAGACTCGCCGAAACATGTCAGGTAAAAAATTAACCTAAAACATAATTGTCTGCTTTTAATGGATCAGTCAAATATCAATAATAAGAAGACAAAATGAACCTAATACAAATAAATGAATGCTTAATAACTCCCCTGCACATGCTCCTAAAAATCCAAACCTTCACCTGTAAATAAAACGTCCCGACCTGAAGACATCTTAATGTTATTATTTTGTTATACACACAGTGCCGCCAAGTGGAATCAAAAATTTTTTTTAATTTTAATTTTCACGTACTGCACGGTGCCCTTTTGACGAATCCGACTGAAAATTAGTCAGAAAAGACTCAAGACAATGATCTTACTCTCTGCCGAATTTTGTGACGTTTTGGCAAAAGGCGTGGCTATTAAGGTGCTGAAAAGTCCGATTGTACTCTGTGGCAACAAAAGCTCCGGCAACATGACTCAGATGATCCTATCTTCTCGAAGTTGTACACATTTGAGGATACTTCAGCCCTGAAGACATCTACCAACTTATTTTACATTGTAGTAGTAGCGCCACCAACTGGTAAAAGCTAATACAAGTTATTTTCTTGGATGTTTTTCTCCGTGCAACTCAACAAGGTCGCCCTCATATATGCTCGGATGACTGTTTCGGCCATGAGGATGTCACAATACGAAATTAGTCCTTTTTCGTGAAAAGTTGTGGGAGTGGCATTGCACTGTTCGGCAATAAAACAACGCTGATTATGAGGTTCTAAATATGAACGACAACTCGTGAAACTTTACACACACATCAGGCCGAGCAAATTTATCAATATTTTATACGTTAGTTGTGCAGCTTTTTTGAAATGGCTCGCCATGGCCCTCGAGAAATGTTTAAAAAAAGCAGCTCTGGTTGAGTGTTTCACCTCGCTTTTTGTAAATTTTATGGAGTACAGTGAACCCTCGGTTATCGCGGTTAATGGGGACCGAGACCACCCGCGAAAACTGAAAATCCGCGAAGTAGCGGCGCACCTTCAAAAATGCTTAAAAAAAATATACAATATATATAATAAATATATATATATATATATATATATATATATATATATATATATATATACGGGGAGAGAGAGAGTGAAATTCATGTTATAACAAAAAAAACTAATTATTATTAAAACGTATTATTTTTTTATTCCCCAGCCATTCTTTTTGTATTTATTTAATTACTCCGACTTTTACCTGCTGGTACGCCGTCCGGTGTGCCCTGTGAAATGAAAGGTGGCATTCTTTATTTATTTATTCATTTATTCATTCATAACTGACAGCCTCGCGCTCCGCTCGTGCCCGGGCAGAAGAGGTGCTCCAATTTGGCTTAACTGTGACACACGCCCGTCCTCCTCCCCCGGAGATTCCATTCGGTTAAACTTAGGGGCCGCTTGGCACCGCCCGTGCCCGGGGAAGGTGCTCCTCTTCGGCTTACTGTGATGCGAGCATGCCCTCCTCCTCCGGAGCTTCCATTCGGTTAAACTTAGGGGCCGCTTGGAACCGCCCGTGCCCGGGGACGGTGCTCCTCTTCGGCTTACTGTGACGCGAGCATGCCCTCCTCCTCCGGAGCTTCCATTCGGTTAAACTTAGGGGCCGCTTGGCACCGCCCGTGCCCGGGGAAGGTGCTCCTCTACGGCTTAACTGCCACGCACGCTGGCCGGAGCTCTGGTACGGTCCGAACCGCGCGAAACGTCGCCACCGATCGTGTCCGGGGGAACGTGCTCTTCTTCGTCCACTCTCCTCTTCGCCCACGCTCTTCTTCGGCGCACGCCGGCCGTCTAACCGCTCCAGCGCCCCATCGTGCCGCTCGGCGAAACTACAATGCCCCCGAATATTTTTTAGACCCGCGAAGCACTGAACCCGCGAAAGGTGAACCGCGAAGTAGCGAGGGTTCACTGTATGTATAAGACCAAGACCTACAAAAAAGTCTCTTGGAGCAATGAGCTAGGTTTTACAGGAAGTCGGCCATTTTGAATTTACTTAAAAGGGGGCGGGTCACCACAATGGACTTTGTGTAGAAATTATTATTGGGGCCCGAGCAGCGACCGCGGCGAGGTCCCTATTGTTTTTGTAGAAAATATTATTACTTTTATTATTATTATTATTATTATTATTAGGGCCTGAGCAGCGACCGCTGCGAAGTCCCTATTGTTTTTGTAGAAATTATTATTATTATTATTTTTCCGATTGTTCGATCGCATTTTTGACCCCCGAAACATGCACAAAAACTCACCAAACTTGGCAGTCTCATCGGGCATGGCGAAAAATTTGATATTTTAACGTCTAATATGAACAGGAAGTGAGTTATGAATTTTTGAAAGTCCGACTTTTGCCCTTTTTTGCATGTTTACAGGGGTCATTCTTTTGCACCCTGATCCTAAAGGCTTCATCTGATTGCCTTAAAATTCTGTCTGTAGCATCTGAAGACCTGGGACAAACACTGGGGCTAAAATTTTTTGTTTCCGAAATACTATATGACGGGGGCGGGGCATCAAAGTTTTCACTTAAGATTTCCTTCGCCGCAATGGACAAAATGCTTAATAACTCTCCTGCACATGCTGCTAAAAATCCAAAACTTCACATGTACATAAAGAGTCTGTACCTGAAGACATCTATATGTTTATATTCAGTTATACACCTTGCGCCAATCAATATCATTTTTTACATTTTGACGTACTGCACGTAGCCCTTTTAACGAATCTGATTGAAAATTGGCTAGAAAAGACTCAAGACATTGATCTTACTCTATCCCTATTTTTACGACTTTCCTTCAAAGGGCGTGGCTATTACGGTGCCGCAGAGTCTGATTATTCTCCGTGGCAACAAAAGTTCCTGCAAAATGATTCAGATGATCCATCTTCTGGAAATCTTTCACATTTGAGGATATTCAGGCCCTGAAGACGGCTGCCAACTTATTTTTGATCGCAGTGGTAGTGCCACCAACTGGTTAAAACAAATACAAATTATTTTCGTTGATGTTTTTCTCCGGGCAGGTGAACAAAATCTACCTTATATTTGCTCGGATGAGTGTTTAGGCCTTGAGCATGTCACAATACGAAAGTCTTTCGCCTTCTTCAGAGTGTCACATGATGCTGTCTTGTGACCCGTCTTTATCAGCTGATGTTCCATGAGGGCGTGACTTACCTGTCACAAGAATGAAGGCAAGTCACGCCCCCCGCTGTCCGTTCACTCCGCCAAGATGCTGCTCCAGGTGGTAGAGAGGATGAAGGCTCCCTTGTCTCTGTTCATGGTTTTTATGCCTCGCTTGCAGATCTCAATGGCCTCTCTGATCCAGCGCTGTTGTTTGTTCTCTTCTGTGCGGATGATCCTGCCCTTCTCCCGGTCCATGATGTGGTTTTCCCTTTTGCAGTGGTCAGTGATTGCTGATTTGTAATGTTCATGTTGTGCTTGTTCTTTTACTGCTCTGATTTTTTCATTTTTTTGACAGGTAAGTCACACCCTCATGGAACATCAGCTCAAGACACCATCATGCGACACTCTGAAGAAGGCAAAAGACTCGCCGAAACATGTCAGGTAAAAAATTAACCTAAAACATAATTGTCTGCTTTTAATGAATCAGTCAAATATCAATAATAAGAAGACAAAATGAACCTAATACAAATAAATGAATGCTTAATAACTCCCCTGCACATGCTCCTAAAAATCCAAACCTTCACCTGTAAATAAAACGTCCCGACCTGAAGACATCTTAATGTTATTATTTTGTTATACACACAGTGCCGCCAAGTGGAATCAAAAATTTGTTTTTATTTTAATTTTCACGTACTGCACGGTGCCCTTTTGACGAATCCGACTGAAAATGAGTCAGAAAAGATTCAAGACAATGATCTTACTCTCTGCCGAATTTTGTGACGTTTTGGCAAAAGGCGTGGCTATTAAGGTGCTGAAAAGTCCGATTGTACTCTGTGGCAACAAAAGCTCCGGCAACATGACTCAGATGATCCTATCTTCTCGAAGTTGTACACATTTGAGGATACTTCAGCCCTGAAGACATCTACCAACTTATTTTACATCGTAGTAGTAGCGCCACCAACTGGTAAAAGCTAATACAAGTTATTTTCTTGGATGTTTTTCTCCGTGCAACTCAACAAGGTCGCCCTCATATATGCTCGGATGACTGTTTCGGCCATGAGGATGTCACAATACGAAATTCGTCCTTTTTCATGAAAAGTTGTGGGAGTGGCATTGCACTGTTCGGCAATAAAACAAAGCTGATTATGAGGTTCTAAATATGAACGACAACTCGTAAAACTTTACACACACATCAGGCCGAGCAAATTTATCAATATTTTATACGTTAGTTGTGCAGCTTTTTTGAAATGGCTCGCCATGGCCCTCGAGAAATGTTAAAAAAAGCAGCTCTGGTTGAGTGTTTCACCTCGCTTTTTGTAAATTTTATGGAGTACAGTGAACCCTCGGTTATCGCGGTTAACGGGGACCGAGACCACCCGCGAAAACTGAAAATCCGCGAAGTAGCGGCGCACCTTCAAAAATGCTTAAAAAAAATAAACAATATATATAATAAATATATATATATATATATATATATATATATATACGGGGAGAGAGAGAGTGAAATTCATGTTATAACAAAAAAACCAAATTATTATTAAAACGTATTATTTTTTTATTCCCCAGCCATTCTTTTAGTACTTATTTAATTACTCCGACTTTTACCTGCTGGTACGCCGTCCGGTGTGCCCTGTGAAATGAAAGGTGGCATTCTTTATTTATTTATTCATTTATTCATTCATAACTGACAGCCTCGCGCTCCGCTCGTGCCCGGGCAGAAGAGGTGCTCCAATTTGGCTTAACTGTGACACACGCCCGCCCTCCTCCCCCGGAGCTTCCATTCGGTTAAACTTAGGGGCCGCTTGGCACCGCCCGTGCCCGGGGAAGGTGCTCCTCTTCGGCTTACTGTGACGCGAGCATGCCCTCCTCCTCCGGAGCTTCCATTCGGTTAAACTTAGGGGCCGCTTGGAACCGCCCGTGCCCGGGGAAGGTGCTCCTCTACGGCTTAACTGCCACGCACGCCGGCCGGAGCTCTGGTACGGTCCGAACCGCGCGAAACGTCGCCACCGATCGTGTCCGGGGGAACGTGCTCTTCTTCGTCCACTCTCCTCTTCGCCCACGCTCTTCTTCGGCGCACGCCGGCCGTCTAACCGCTCCAGCGCCCCATCGTGCCGCTCGGCGAAACTACAATGCCCCCGAATATTTTTTAGACCCGCGAAGCACTGAACCCGCGAAAGGTGAACCGCGAAGTAGCGAGGGTTCACTGTATGTATAAGACCAAGACCTACAAAAAAGTCTCTTGGAGCAATGAGCTAGGTTTTACAGGAAGTCGGCCATTTTGAATTTACTTAAAAGGGGGCGGGTCACCACAATGGACTTTGTGTAGAAATTATTATTGGGGCCCGAGCAGCGACCGCGGCGAGGTCCCTATTGTTTTTGTAGAAAATATTATTACTTTTATTATTATTATTATTATTATTATTAGGGCCTGAGCAGCGACTGCTGCGAAGTCCCTATTGTTTTTGTAGAAATTATTATTATTATTATTTTTCCGATTGTTCGATCGCATTTTTGACCCCCGAAACATGCACAAAAACTCACCAAACTTGGCAGTCTCATCGGGCATGGCGAAAAATTTGATATTTTAACGTCTAATATGAACAGGAAGTGAGTTATGAATTTTTGAAAGTCCGACTTTTGCCCTTTTTTGCATGTTTACTGGGGTCATTCTTTTGCACCCTGATCCTAAAGGCTTCATCTGATTGCCTTAAAATTCTGTCTGTAGCATCTGAAGACCTGGGACAAACACTGGGGCTAAAATTTTTTGTTTCCGAAATACTATATGACGGGGGCGGGGCATCAAAGTTTTCACTTAAGATTTCCTTCGCCGCAATGGACAAAATGCTTAATAACTCTCCTGCACATGCTGCTAAAAATCCAAAACTTCACATGTACATAAAGAGTCTGTACCTGAAGACATCTATATGTTTATATTCAGTTATACACCTTGCGCCAATCAATATCATTTTTTACATTTTGACGTACTGCACGTAGCCCTTTTAACGAATCTGATTGAAAATTGGCTAGAAAAGACTCAAGACATTGATCTTACTCTATCCCTATTTTTACGACTTTCCTTCAAAGGGCGTGGCTATTACGGTGCCGCAGAGTCTGATTATTCTCCGTGGCAACAAAAGTTCCTGCAAAATGATTCAGATGATCCATCTTCTGGAAATCTTTCACATTTGAGGATATTCAGGCCCTGAAGACGGCTGCCAACTTATTTTTGATCGCAGTGGTAGTGCCACCAACTGGTTAAAACAAATACAAATTATTTTCGTTGATGTTTTTCTCCGGGCAGGTGAACAAAATCTACCTTATATTTGCTCGGATGAGTGTTTAGGCCTTGAGCATGTCACAATACGAAAGTCTTTCGCCTTCTTCAGAGTGTCACATGATGCTGTCTTGTGACCCGTCTTTATCAGCTGATGTTCCATGAGGGCGTGACTTACCTGTCACAAGAATGAAGGCCAGTCACGCCCCCCGCTGTCCGTTCACTCCGCCAAGATGCTGCTCCAGGTGGTAGAGAGGATGAAGGCTCCCTTGTCTCTGTTCATGGTTTTTATGCCTCGCTTGCAGATCTCAATGGCCTCTCTGATCCAGCGCTGTTGTTTGTTCTCTTCTGTGCGGATGATCCTGCCCTTCTCCCGGTCCATGATGTGGTTTTCCCTTTTGCAGTGGTCAGTGATTGCTGATTTGTAATGTTCATGTTGTGCTTGTTCTTTTACTGCTCTGATTTTTTCATTTTTTTGACAGGTAAGTCACACCCTCATGGAACATCAGCTCAAGACACCATCATGCGACACTCTGAAGAAGGCAAAAGACTCGCCGAAACATGTCAGGTAAAAAATTAACCTAAAACATAATTGTCTGCTTTTAATGAATCAGTCAAATATCAATAATAAGAAGACAAAATGAACCTAATACAAATAAATGAATGCTTAATAACTCCCCTGCACATGCTCCTAAAAATCCAAACCTTCACCTGTAAATAAAACGTCCCGACCTGAAGACATCTTAATGTTATTATTTTGTTATACACACAGTGCCGCCAAGTGGAATCAAAAATTTGTTTTTATTTTAATTTTCACGTACTGCACGGTGCCCTTTTGACGAATCCGACTGAAAATTAGTCAGAAAAGACTCAAGACAATGATCTTACTCTCTGCCGAATTTTGTGACGTTTTGGCAAAAGGCGTGGCTATTAAGGTGCTGAAAAGTCCGATTGTACTCTGTGGCAACAAAAGCTCCGGCAACATGACTCAGATGATCCTATCTTCTCGAAGTTGTACACATTTGAGGATACTTCAGCCCTGAAGACATCTACCAACTTATTTTACATCGTAGTAGTAGCGCCACCAACTGGTAAAAGCTAATACAAGTTATTTTCTTGGATGTTTTTCTCCGTGCAACTCAACAAGGTCGCCCTCATATATGCTCGGATGACTGTTTCGGCCATGAGGATGTCACAATACGAAATTCGTCCTTTTTCATGAAAAGTTGTGGGAGTGGCATTGCACTGTTCGGCAATAAAACAAAGCTGATTATGAGGTTCTAAATATGAACGACAACTCGTAAAACTTTACACACACATCAGGCCGAGCAAATTTATCAATATTTTATACGTTAGTTGTGCAGCTTTTTTGAAATGGCTCGCCATGGCCCTCGAGAAATGTTAAAAAAAGCAGCTCTGGTTGAGTGTTTCACCTCGCTTTTTGTAAATTTTATGGAGTACAGTGAACCCTCGGTTATCGCGGTTAACGGGGACCGAGACCACCCGCGAAAACTGAAAATCCGCGAAGTAGCGGCGCACCTTCAAAAATGCTTAAAAAAAATAAACAATATATATAATAAATATATATATATATATATATATATATATATATATATATATATATACGGGGAGAGAGAGAGTGAAATTCATGTTATAACAAAAAAACCAAATTATTATTAAAACGTATTATTTTTTTATTCCCCAGCCATTCTTTTAGTATTTATTTAATTACTCCGACTTTTACCTGCTGGTACGCCATCCGGTGTGCCCTGTGAAATGAAAGGTGGCATTCTTTATTTATTTATTCATTTATTCATTCATAACTGACAGCCTCGCGCTCCGCTCGTGCCCGGGCAGAAGAGGTGCTCCAATTTGGCTTAACTGTGACACACGCCCGCCCTCCTCCCCCGGAGCTTCCATTCGGTTAAACTTAGGGGCCGCTTGGCACCGCCCGTGCCC
Organism: Idiotropiscis lumnitzeri; assembly: GCF_059441095.1. Lineage (NCBI taxonomy): Eukaryota > Metazoa > Chordata > Actinopteri > Syngnathiformes > Syngnathidae > Idiotropiscis > Idiotropiscis lumnitzeri. The sequence continues at coordinate 3,812,903 of NW_028283561.1, read as the reverse complement.
GGGGAAGGTGCTCCTCTTCGGCTTACTGTGACGCGAGCATGCCCTCCTCCTCCGGAGCTTCCATTCGGTTAAACTTAGGGGCCGCTTGGAACCGCCCGTGCCCGGGGAAGGTGCTCCTCTACGGCTTAACTGCCACGCACGCCGGCCGGAGCTCTGGTACGGTCCGAACCGCGCGAAACGTCGCCACCGATCGTGTCCGGGGGAACGTGCTCTTCTTCGTCCACTCTCCTCTTCGCCCACGCTCTTCTTCGGCGCACGCCGGCCGTCTAACCGCTCCAGCGCCCCGTCGTGCCGCTCGGCGAAACTACAATGCCCCCGAATATTTTTTAGACCCGCGAAGCACTGAACCCGCGAAAGGTGAACCGCGAAGTAGCGAGGGTTCACTGTATGTATAAGACCAAGACCTACAAAAAAGTCTCTTGGAGCAATGAGCTAGGTTTTACAGGAAGTCGGCCATTTTGAATTTACTTAAAAGGGGGCGGGTCACCACAATGGACTTTGTGTAGAAATTATTATTGGGGCCCGAGCAGCGACCGCGGCGAGGTCCCTATTGTTTTTGTAGAAAACATTATTACTTTTATTATTATTATTATTATTATTATTAGGGCCTGAGCAGCGACCGCTGCGAAGTCCCTATTGTTTTTGTAGAAATTATTATTATTATTATTTTTCCGATTGTTCGATCGCATTTTTGACCCCCGAAACATGCACAAAAACTCACCAAACTTGGCAGTCTCATCGGGCATGGCGAAAAATTTGATATTTTAACGTCTAATATGAACAGGAAGTGAGTTATGAATTTTTGAAAGTCCGACTTTTGCCCTTTTTTGCATGTTTACAGGGGTCATTCTTTTGCACCCTGATCCTAAAGGCTTCATCTGATTGCCTTAAAATTCTGTCTGTAGCATCTGAAGACCTGGGACAAACACTGGGGCTAAAATTTTTTGTTTCCGAAATACTATATGACGGGGGCGGGGCTTCAAAGTTTTCACTTAAGATTTCCTTCGCCGCAATGGACAAAATGCTTAATAACTCTCCTGCACATGCTGCTAAAAATCCAAAACTTCACATGTACATAAAGAGTCTGTACCTGAAGTCATCTATATGTTTATATTCAGTTATACACCTTGCGCCAATCAATATCATTTTTTACATTTTGACGTACTGCATGGTGCCCTTTTTACGAATCCGATTGAAAATTGGCTAGAAAAGACTCAAGACATTGATCTTACTCTATCCCTATTTTTATGACTTTCCTTCAAAGGGCGTGGCTATTACGGTGCCGCAGAGTCTGATTATTCTCCGTGGCAACAAAAGTTCCTGCAAAATGATTCAGATGATCCATCTTCTGGAAATCTTTCACATTTGAGGATATTCAGGCCCTGAAGACGGCTGCCAACTTATTTTTGATCGCAGTGGTAGCGCCACCAACTGGTTAAAACAAATACAAATTATTTTCGTTGATGTTTTTCTCCGGGCAGGTGAACAAAATCTACCTTATATTTGCTCGGATGAGTGTTTAGGCCTTGAGCATGTCACAATACAAAAGTCTTTCGCCTTCTTCAGAGTGTCACATGATGCTGTCTTGTGACCCGTCTTTATCAGCTGATGTTCCATGAGGGCGTGACTTACCTGTCACAAGAATGAAGGCAAGTCACGCCCCCCGCTGTCCGTTCACTCCGCCAAGATGCTGGTCCAGGTGGTAGAGAGGATGAAGGCTCCCTTGTCTCTGTTCATGGTTTTTATGCCTCGCTTGCAGATCTCAATGGCCTCTCTGATCCAGCGCTGTTGTTTGTTCTCTTCTGTGCGGATGACCCTGCCCTTCTCCCGGTCCATGATGTGGTTTTCCCTTTTGCAGTGGTCAGTGATTGCTGATTTGTAATGTTCATGTTGTGCTTGTTCTTTTACTGCTCTGATTTTTTCATTTTTTTGACAGGTAAGTCACACCCTCATGGAACATCAGCTGATAAAGACGGGTCTCAAGACACCATCATGCGACACTCTGAAGAAGGCGAAAGACTCGCCGAAACATGTCAGGTAAAAAATTAACTTAAAACATAATTGTCTGCTTTTAATGAATCAGTCAAATATCAATAATAAGAAGACAAAATGAACCTAATACAAATAAATGAATGCTTAATAACTCCCCTGCACATGCTCCTAAAAATCCAAACCTTCACCTGTAAATAAAACGTCCCGACCTGAAGACATCTTAATGTTATTATTTTGTTATACACACAGTGCCGCCAAGTGGAATCAAAAATTTGTTTTTATTTTAATTTTCACGTACTGCACGGTGCCCTTTTGACGAATCCGACTGAAAATTAGTCAGAAAAGACTCAAGACAATGATCTTACTCTCTGCCAAATTTTGTGACGTTTTGGCAAAAGGCGTGGCTATTAAGGTGCTGAAAAGTCCGATTGTACTCTGTGGCAACAAAAGCTCCGGCAACATGACTCAGATGATCCTATCTTCTCGAAGTTGTACACATTTGAGGATACTTCAGCCCAGAAGACATCTACCAACTTATTTTACATCGTAGTAGTAGCGCCACCAACTGGTAAAAGCTAATACAAGTTATTTTCTTGGATGTTTTTCTCCGTGCAACTCAACAAGGTCGCCCTCATATATGCTCGGATGACTGTTTCGGCCATGAGGATGTCACAATACGAAATTCGTGATTTTTCGTGAAAAGTTGTGGGAGTGGCATTGCACTGTTCGGCTGCCAGGATGGCCGAGTGGTCTAAGGTGCCGCGTTCCGGACCCAGTCTCCCCAGGAGGCCTGGGTTCGAATCTCGTGGCTGCCAGGATGGCCGAGTGGTCTAAGGCGCCGCGTTCAGGACCCAGTCTCCCCAGGAGGCCTGGGTTTGAATCTCGAATTTCCCCATTGTGGGACTAATAAAGGCATTATTATTATTATTATTATAAATAAAACAACGCTGATTATGAGGTTCTAAATATGAACGACAACTCGTGAAACTTTACACACACATCAGGCCGAGCAAATTTATCAATATTTTATACGTTAGTTGTGCAGCTTTTTTGAAATGGCTCGCCATGGCCCTCGAGAAATGTTAAAAAAAAGCAGCTCTGGTTGAGTGTTTCACCTCGCTTTTTGTAAATTTTATGGAGTACAGTGAACCCTCAGTTATCGCGGTTAATGGGGACCGAGACCATCCGCGAAAACTGAAAATCCGCGAAGTAGCGGCGCACCTTCAAAAATGCTTAAAAAAAATATACAATATATATAATAAATATATAAATATATATATATATATATATATATATATATATATATATATATACGGGGAGAGAGAGAGTGAAATTCATGTTATAACAAAAAAAACAAATTATTATTAAAACGTATTATTTTTTTATTCCCCAGCCATTCTTTTTGTATTTATTTAATTACTCCGACTTTTACCTGCTGGTACGCCGTCCGGTGTGCCCTGTGAAATGAAAGGTGGCATTCTTTATTTATTTATTCATTTATTCATTCATAACTGACAGCCTCGCGCTCCGCTCGTGCCCGGGCAGAAGAGGTGCTCCAATTTGGCTTAACTGTGACACACGCCCGTCCTCCTCCCCCGGAGCTTCCATTCGGTTAAACTTAGGGGCCGCTTGGCACCGCCCGTGCCCGGGGAAGGTGCTCCTCTTCGGCTTACTGTGACGCGAGCATGCCCTCCTCCTCCGGCGCTTCCATTCGGTTAAACTTAGGGGCCGCTTGGAACCGCCCGTGCCCGGGGAAGGTGCTCCTCTTCGGCTTACTGTGACGCGAGCATGCCCTCCTCCTCCGGAGCTTCCATTCGGTTAAACTTAGGGGCCGCTTGGCACCGCCCGTGCCCGGGGAAGGTGCTCCTCTACGGCTTAACTGCCACGCACGCTGGCCGGAGCTCTGGTACGGTCCGAACCGCGCGAAACGTCGCCACCGATCGTGTCCGGGGGAACGTGCTCTTCTTCGTCCACTCTCCTCTTCGCCCACGCTCTTCTTCGGCGCACGCCGGCCGTCTAACCGCTCCAGCGCCCCGTCGTGCCGCTCGGCGAAACTACAATGCCCCCGAATATTTTTTAGACCCGCGAAGCACTGAACCCGCGAAAGGTGAACCGCGAAGTAGCGAGGGTTCACTGTATGTATAAGACCAAGACCTACAAAAAAGTCTCTTGGAGCAATGAGCTAGGTTTTACAGGAAGTCGGCCATTTTGAATTTACTTAAAAGGGGGCGGGTCACCACAATGGACTTTGTGTAGAAATTATTATTGGGGCCCGAGCAGCGACCGCGGCGAGGTCCCTATTGTTTTTGTAGAAAATATTATTACTTTTATTATTATTATTATTATTATTATTAGGGCCTGAGCAGCGACCGCTGCGAAGTCCCTATTGTTTTTGTAGAAATTATTATTATTATTATTTTTCCAATTGTTCGATCGCATTTTTGACCCCCGAAACATGCACAAAAACTCACCAAACTTGGCAGTCTCATCGGGCATGGCGAAAAATTTGATATTTTAACGTCTAATATGAACAGGAAGTGAGTTATGAATTTTTGAAAGTCCGACTTTTGCCCTTTTTTGCATGTTTACAGGGGTCATTCTTTTGCACCCTGATCCTAAAGGCTTCATCTGATTGCCTTAAAATTCTGTCTGTAGCATCTGAAGACCTGGCACAAACACTGGGGCTAAAATTTTTTGTTTCCGAAATACTATATGACGGGGGCGGGGCATCAAAGTTTTCACTTAAGATTTCCTTCGCCGCAATGGACAAAATGCTTAATAACTCTCCTGCACATGCTGCTAAAAATCCAAAACTTCACATGTACATAAAGAGTCTGTACCTGAAGACATCTATATGTTTATATTCAGTTATACACCTTGCGCCAATCAATATAATTTTTTACATTTTGACGTACTGCACGGTGCCCTTTTAACGAATCTGATTGAAAATTGGCTAGAAAAGACTGAAGACATTCATCTTACTCTATCCCTATTTTTGTGACTTTCCTTCGAAGGGCGTGGCTATTACGGTGCCGCAGAGTCTGATTATTCTCCGTGGCAACAAAAGTTCCTGCAAAATGATTCAGATGATCCATCTTCTCGAAATTTTTCACATTTGAGGATATTCAGGCCCTGAAGACGGCTGCCAACTTATTTTTTATCGCAGTGGTAGCGCCACCAACTGGTTAAAACAAATACAAATTATTTTCGTTGATTTTTTTCTCCGGGCAGGTTAACAAAATCTACCTTACATTTGCTCGGATGAGTGTTTAGGCCTTGAGGATGTCACAATACGAAAGTCTTTCGCCTTCTTCAGAGTGTCACATGATGGTGTCTTGTGGCCCGTCTTTATCAGCTGATGTTCCATGAGGGCGTGACTTACCTGTCACAAGAATGAAGGCAAGTCACGCCCCCCGCTGTCCGTTCACTCCGCCAAAATGCTGCTCCAGGTGGTAGAGAGGATGAAGGCTCCCTTGTCTCTGTTCATGGTTTTTATGCCTCGCTTGCAGATCTCAATGGCCTCTCTGATCCAGCGCTGTTGTTTGTTCTCTTCGGTGCGGATGACCCTGCCCTTCTCCCGGTCCATGATGTGGTTTTCCCTTTTGCAGTGGTCAGTGATTGCTGATTTGTAATGTTCATGTTGTGCTTGTTCTTTTACTGCTCTGATTTTTCATTTTTTTGACAGGTAAGTCACACCCTCATGGAACATCAGCTGATAAAGACGGGTCTCAAGACACCATCATGCGACACTCTGAAGAAGGCGAAAGACTCGCCGAAACATGTCAGGTAAAAAATTAACCTAAAACATAATTGTCTGCTTTTAATGGATCAGTCAAATATCAATAATAAGAAGACAAAATGAACCTAATACAAATAAATGAATGCTTAATAACTCCCCTGCACATGCTCCTAAAAATCCAAACCTTCACCTGTAAATAAAACGTCCCGACCTGAAGACATCTTAATGTTATTATTTTGTTATACACACAGTGCCGCCAAGTGGAATCAAAAATTTGTTTTTATTTTAATTTTCACGTACTGCACGGTGCCCTTTTGACGAATCCGACTGAAAATTAGTCAGAAAAGACTCAAGACAATGATCTTACTCTCTGCCGAATTTTGTGACGTTTTGGCAAAAGGCGTGGCTATTAAGGTGCTGAAAAGTCCGATTGTACTCTGTGGCAACAAAAGCTCCGGCAACATGACTCAGATGATCCTATCTTCTCGAAGTTGTACACATTTGAGGATACTTCAGCCCTGAAGACATCTACCAACTTATTTTACATCGTAGTAGTAGCGCCACCAACTGGTAAAAGCTAATACAAGTTATTTTCTTGGATGTTTTTCTCCGTGCAACTCAACAAGGTCGCCCTCATATATGCTCGGATGACTGTTTCGGCCATGAGGATGTCACAATACGAAATTCGTGATTTTTCGTGAAAAGTTGTGGGAGTGGCATTGCACTGTTCTGCAATAAAATAAAGCTGATTATGAGGTTCTAAATATGAACGACAACTCGTAAAACTTTACACACACATCAGGCCGAGCAAATTTATCAATATTTTATACGTTTGTTGTGCAGCTTTTTTGAAATGGCTCGCCATGGCCCTCGAGAAATGTTAAAAAAAAGCAGCTCTGGTTGAGTGTTTCACCTCGCTTTTTGTAAATTTTATGGAGTACAGTGAACCCTCGGTTATCGCGGTTAATGGGGACCGAGACCACCCGCGAAAACTGAAAATCCGCGAAGTAGCGGCGCACCTTCAAAAATGCTTAAAAAAAATATACAATATATATAATAAATATATAAATATATATATATATATATATACGGGGAGAGAGAGAGTGAAATTCATGTTATAACAAAAAAACCAAATTATTATTAAAACGTATTATTTTTTTATTCCCCAGCCATTCTTTTTGTATTTATTTAATTACTCCGACTTTTACCTGCTGGTACGCCGTCCGGTGTGCCCTGTGAAATGAAAGGTGGCATTCTTTATTTATTTATTCATTTATTCATTCATAACTGACAGCCTCGCGCTCCGCTCGTGCCCGGGCAGAAGAGGTGCTCCAATTTGGCTTAACTGTGACACACGCCCGTCCTCCTCCGTCCGGAGCTTCCATTCGGTTAAACTTAGGGGCCGCTTGGCACCGCCCGTGCCCGGGGAAGGTGCTCCTCTTCGGCTTACTGTGACGCGAGCATGCCCTCCTCCTCCGGAGCTTCCATTCGGTTAAACTTAGGGGCCGCTTGGAACCGCCCGTGCCCGGGGAAGGTGCTCCTCTTCGGCTTACTGTGACGCGAGCATGCCCTCCTCCTCCGGAGCTTCCATTCGGTTAAACTTAGGGGCCGCTTGGCACCGCCCGTGCCCGGGGAAGGTGCTCCTCTACGGCTTAACTGCCACGCACGCTGGCCGGAGCTCTGGTACGGTCCGAACCGCGCGAAACGTCGCCACCGATCGTGTCCGGGGGAACGTGCTCTTCTTCGTCCACTCTCGTCTTCGCCCACGCTCTTCTTCGGCGCACGCCGGCCGTCTAACCGCTCCAGCGCCCCGTCGTGCCGCTCGGCGAAACTACAATGCCCCCGAATATTTTTTAGACCCGCGAAGCACTGAACCTGCGAAAGGTGAACCGCGAAGTAGCGAGGGTTCACTGTATGTATAAGACCAAGACCTACAAAAAAGTCTCTTGGAGCAATGAGCTAGGTTTTACAGGAAGTCGGCCATTTTGAATTTACTTAAAAGGGGGCGGGTCACCACAATGGACTTTGTGTAGAAATTATTATTGGGGCTCGAGCAGCGACCGCGGCGAGGTCCCTATTGTTTTTGTAGAAAATATTATTATTATTTTTCCGATTGTTCGATCGCATTTTTGACCCCCGAAACATGCACAAAAACTCACCAAACTTGGCAGTCTCATCGGGCATGGCGAAAAATTTGATATTTTAACGTCTAATATGAACAGGAAGTGAGTTATGAATTTTTGAAAGTCCGACTTTTGCCCTTTTTTGCATGTTTACAGGGGTCATTCTTTTGCACCCTGATCCTAAAGGCTTCATCTGATTGCCTTAAAATTCTGTCTGTAGCATCTGAAGACCTGGGACAAACACTGGGGCTAAAAATTTTTGTTTCCGAAATACTATATGACGGGGGCGGGGCTTCAAAGTTTTCACTTAAGATTTCCTTCGCCGCAATGGACAAAATGCTTAATAACTCTCCTGCACATGCTGCTAAAAATCCAAAACTTCACATGTACATAAAGAGTCTGTACCTGAAGACATCTATATGTTTATATTCAGTTATACACCTTGCGCCAATCAATATAATTTTTTACATTTTGACGTACTGCACGGTGCCCTTTTAACGAATCTGATTGAAAATTGGCTAGAAAAGACTCAAGACATTGATCTTACTCTATCCCTATTTTTGTGACTTTCCTTCGAAGGGCGTGGCTATTACGGTGCCGCAGAGTCTGATTATTCTCCGTGGCAACAAAAGTTCCTGCAAAATGATTCAGATGATCCATCTTCTCGAAATTTTTCACATTTGAGGATATTCAGGCCCTGAAGACGGCTGCCAACTTATTTTTGATCGCAGTGGTAGCGCCACCAACTGGTTAAAACAAATACAAATTATTTTCGTTGATGTTTTTCTCCGGGCAGGTTAACAAAATCTACCTTATATTTGCTCGGATGAGTGTTTAGGCCTTGAGCATGTCACAATACGAAAGTCTTTCGCCTTCTTCAGAGTGTCACATGATGGTGCCTTGTGACCCGTCTTTATCAGATGATGTTCCATGAGGGCGTGACTTACCTGTCACAAGAATGAAGGCAAGTCACGCCCCCCGCTGTCCGTTCACTCCGCCAAGATGCTGGTCCAGGTGGTAGAGAGGATGAAGGCTCCCTTGTCTCTGTTCATGGTTTTTATGCCTCGCTTGCAGATCTCAATGGCCTCTCTGATCCAGCGCTGTTGTTTGTTCTCTTCTGTGCGGATGACCCTGCCCTTCTCCCGGTCCATGATGTGGTTTTCCCTTTTGCAGTGGTCAGTGATTGCTGATTTGTAATGTTCATGTTGTGCTTGTTCTTTTACTGCTCTGATTTTTTTCATTTTTTTGACAGGTAAGTCACACCCTCATGGAACATCAGCTCAAGACACCATCATGCGACACTCTGAAGAAGGCGAAAGACTCGCCGAAACATGTCAGTGAAAAAATTAACCTAAAACATAATTGTCTGCTTTTAATGAATCAGTCAAATATCAATAATAAGAAGACAAAATGAACCTAATACAAATAAATGAATGCTTAATAACTCCCCTGCACATGCTCCTAAAAATCCAAACCTTCACCTGTAAATAAAACGTCCCGACCTGAAGACATCTTAATGTTATTATTTTGTTATACACACAGCGCCGCCAAGTGGAATCAAAAATTTGTTTTTATTTTAATTTTCACGTACTGCACGGTGCCCTTTTGACGAATCCGACTGAAAATTAGTCAGAAAAGACTCAAGACAATGATCTTACTCTCTGCCGAATTTTGTGACGTTTTGGCAAAAGGCGTGGCTATTACGGTGCTGAAAAGTCCGATTGTACTCTGTGGCAACAAAAGCTCCGGCAACATGACTCAGATGATCCTATCTTCTCGAAGTTGTACACATTTGAGGATACTTCAGCCCTGAAGACATCTACCGAATTATTTTTCATCGTAGTAGTAGCGCCACCAACTGGTAAAAGCTAATACAAGTTATTTTCTTGGATGTTTTTCTCCGTGCAACTCAACAAGGTCGCCCTCATATATGCTCGGATGACTGTTTCGGCCATGAGGATGTCACAATACGAAATTTGTCCTTTTTCGTGAAAAGTTGTGGGAGTGGCATTGCACTGTTCGGCAATAAAACAACGCTGATTATGAGGTTCTAAATATGAACGACAACTCGTGAAACTTTACACACACATCAGGCCGAGCTAATTCATCAATATTTTATACGTTAGTTGTGCAGCTTTTTTGAAATGGCTCGCCATGGCCCTCGAGAAATGTTCAAAAAAGCAGCCCTGATTGAGTGTTTCACCTCGCTTTTTGTAAATTTTATGGAGTACAGTGAACCCTCGGTTATCGCGGTTAATGGGGACCGAGACCACCCGCGAAAACTGAAAATCCGCGAAGTAGCGGCGCACCTTCAAAAATGCTTAAAAAAAATATACAATATATATAATAAATATATATATATATATATATATATATATATACGGGGAGAGAGAGAGTGAAATTCATTTTATAACAAAAAAAACAAATTATTATTAAAACGTATTATTTTTTTAATCCCCAGCCATTCTTTTTGTATTTATTTAATTACTCCGACTTTTACCTGCTGGTATGCCGTCCGGTGTGCCCTGTGAAATGAAAGGTGGCATTCTTTATTTATTTATTCATTTATTCATTCATAACTGACAGCCTCGCGCTCCGCTCGTGCCCGGGCAGAAGAGGTGCTCCAATTCGGCTTAACTGTGACACACGCCCGCCCTCCTCCCCCGGAGCTTCCATTCGGTTAAACTTAGGGGCCGCTTGGCACCGCCGTGCCCGGGGAAGGTGCTACTCTTCGACTTACTGTGACGCGAGCATGCCCTCCTCCTCCGGAGCTTCCATTCGGTTAAACTTAGGGGCCGCTTGGAACCGCCCGTGCCCGGGGAAGGTGCTCCTCTTCGGCTTACTGTGACGCGAGCATGCCCTCCTCCTCCGGAGCTTCCATTCGGTTAAACTCAGGGGCCGCTTGGAACCGCCCGTGCCCGGGGAAGGTGCTCCTCTTCGGCTTACTGTGACGCGAACATGCCCTCCTCCTCCGGAGCTTCCATTCGGTTAAACTTAGGGGCCGCTTGGCACCGCCCGTGCCCGGGGAAGGTGCTCCTCTATGGCTTAACTGCCACGCACGCCGACCGGAGCTCTGGTACGGTCCGAACCGCGCGAAACGTCGCCACCGATCGTGTCTGGGGGAACGTGCTCTTCTTCGTCCACTCTCCTCTTCGCCCACGCTCTTCTTCGGCGCACGCCGGCCGTCTAACCGCTCCAGCGCCCCGTCGACTCAAGACAATGATCTTACTCTCTGCCGAATTTTGTGACGTTTTGGCAAAAGGCGTGGCTATTACGGTGCTGAAAAGTCCGATTGTACTCTGTGGCAACAAAAGCTCCGGCAACATGACTCAGATGATCCTATCTTCTCGAAGTTGTACACATTTGAGGATACTTCAGCCCTGAAGACATCTACCGAATTATTTTTCATCGTAGTAGTAGCGCCACCAACTGGTAAAAGCTAATACAAGTTATTTTCTTGGATGTTTTTCTCCGTGCAACTCAACAAGGTCGCCCTCATATATGCTCGGATGACTGTTTCGGCCATGAGGATGTCACAATACGAAATTTGTCCTTTTTCGTGAAAAGTTGTGGGAGTGGCATTGCACTGTTCGGCAATAAAACAACGCTGATTATGAGGTTCTAAATATGAACGACAACTCGTGAAACTTTACACACACATCAGGCCGAGCTAATTCATCAATATTTTATACGTTAGTTGTGCAGCTTTTTTGAAATGGCTCGCCATGGCCCTCGAGAAATGTTCAAAAAAGCAGCCCTGATTGAGTGTTTCACCTCGCTTTTTGTAAATTTTATGGAGTACAGTGAACCCTCGGTTATCGCGGTTAATGGGGACCGAGACCACCCGCGAAAACTGAAAATCCGCGAAGTAGCGGCGCACCTTCAAAAATGCTTAAAAAAAATATACAATATATATAATAAATATATATATATATATATATATATATATATATACGGGGAGAGAGAGAGTGAAATTCATTTTATAACAAAAAAAACAAATTATTATTAAAACGTATTATTTTTTTAATCCCCAGCCATTCTTTTTGTATTTATTTAATTACTCCGACTTTTACCTGCTGGTATGCCGTCCGGTGTGCCCTGTGAAATGAAAGGTGGCATTCTTTATTTATTTATTCGAAGGTGCTACTCTTCGACTTACTGTGACGCGAGCATGCCCTCCTCCTCCGGAGCTTCCATTCGGTTAAACTTAGGGGCCGCTTGGAACCGCCCGTGCCCGGGGAAGGTGCTCCTCTTCGGCTTACTGTGACGCGAGCATGCCCTCCTCCTCCGGAGCTTCCATTCGGTTAAACTCAGGGGCCGCTTGGAACCGCCCGTGCCCGGGGAAGGTGCTCCTCTTCGGCTTACTGTGACGCGAACATGCCCTCCTCCTCCGGAGCTTCCATTCGGTTAAACTTAGGGGCCGCTTGGCACCGCCCGTGCCCGGGGAAGGTGCTCCTCTATGGCTTAACTGCCACGCACGCCGACCGGAGCTCTGGTACGGTCCGAACCGCGCGAAACGTCGCCACCGATCGTGTCCGGGGGAACGTGCTCTTCTTCGTCCACTCTCCTCTTCGCCCACGCTCTTCTTCGGCGCACGCCGGCCGTCTAACCGCTCCAGCGCCCCGTCGTGCCGCTCGGCGAAACTACAATGCCCCCGAATATTTTTTAGACCCGCGAAGCACTGAACCCGCGAAAGGTGAACCGCAAAGTAGCGAGGGTTCACTGTATGTATAAGACCAAGACCTACAAAAAAGTCTCTTGGAGCAATGAGCTAGGTTTTACAGGAAGTCGGCCATTTTGAATTTACTTAAAAGGGGGCGGGTCACCACAATGGACTTTGTGTAGAAATTATTATTTCGGCCCGAGCAGCGACCGCGGCGAGGTCCCTATTGTTTTTGTAGAAAATATTATTACTTTTATTATTATTATTATTATTATTATTATTAGGGCCTGAGCAGCGACCGCTGCGAAGTCCCTATTGTTTTTGTAGGAATTATTATTATTATTATTTTTCCGATTGTTCGATCGCATTTTTGACCCCCGAAACATGCACAAAAACTCACCAAACTTGGCAGTCTCATCGGGCATGGCGAAAAATTTGATATTTTTTAACGTCTAATATGAACAGGAAGTGAGTTATGAATTTTTGAAAGTCCGATTTTTGCCCTTTTTTGCATGTTTACAGGGGTCATTCTTTTGCACCCTGATCCTAAAGGCTTCATCTGATTGCCTTAAAGTTCTGTCTGGAGCATCTTAAGACCTGGGACAAACACTGGGGCTAAAATTTTTTGTTTCCGAAATACTATATGACGGGGGCGGGGCTTCAAAGTTTTCACTTAAGATTTCCTTCGCCGCAATGGACAAAATGCTTAATAACTCTCCTGCACGTGCTGCTAAAAATCCAAAACTTCACATGTACATAAAGAGTCGGTACCTGAAGACATCTATATGTTTATATTCAGTTATACACCTTGCGCCAATCAATATAAATTTTTACATTTTGACGTACTGCACGGTGCCCTTTTAACGAATCCGATTGAAAATTGGCTAGAAAAGACTCAAGACATTGATCTTACTCTATCCCTATTTTTATGACTTTCCTTCAAAGGGCGTGGCTATTACGGTGCCGCAGAGTCTGATTATTCTCCGTGGCAACAAAAGTTCCTGCAAAATGATTCAGATGATCCATCTTCTGGAAATCTTTCACATTTGAGGATATTCAGGCCCTGAAGACGGCTGCCAACTTATTTTTGATCGCAGTGGTAGCGCCACCAACTGGTTAAAACAAATACAAATTATTTTCGTTGATGTTTTTCTCCGGGAAGGTTAACAAAATCTACCTTATATTTGCTCGGATGAGTGTTTAGGCCTTGAGGATGTCACAATACGAAAGTCTTTCGCCTTCTTCAGAGTGTCACATGATGGTGTCTTGTGACCCGTCTTTATCAGCTGATGTTCCATGAGGGCGTGACTTACCTGTCACGAGAATGAAGGCAAGTCACGCCCCCCGCTGTCCGTTCACTCCGCCAAGATGCTGGTCCAGGTGGTAGAGAGGATGAAGGCTCCCTTGTCTCTGTTCATGGTTTTTATGCCTCGCTTGCAGATCTCAATGGCCTCTCTGATCCAGCGCTGTTGTTTGTTCTCTTCTGTGCGGATGACCCTACCCTTCTCCCGGTCCATGATGTGGTTTTCCCTTTTGCAGTGGTCAGTGATTGCTGATTTGTAATGTTCATGTTGTGCTTGTTCTTTTACTGCTCTGATTTTTCATTTTTTTGACAGGTAAGTCACACCTTCATGGAACATCAGCTGATAAAGACGGGTCTCAAGACACCATCATGCGACACTCTGAAGAAGGCGAAAGACTCGCCGAAACATGTCAGGTAAAAAATTAACCTAAAACATAATTGTCTGCTTTTAATGAATCAGTCAAATATCAATATTAAAAAGACAAAATGAACCTAATACAAATAAATGAATGCTTAATAACTCCCCTGCACATGCTCCTAAAAATCCAAACCTTCACCTGTAAATAAAACGTCCCGACCTGAAGACATCTTAATGTTATTATTTTGTTATACACACAGTGCCGCCAAGTGGAATCAAAAATTTGTTTTTATTTTAATTTTCACGTACTGCACGGTGCCCTTTTGACGAATCCGACTGAAAATTAGTCAGAAAAGACTCAAGACAATGATCTTACTCTCTGCCGAATTTTGTGACGTTTTGGCAAAAGGCGTGGCTATTAAGGTGCTGAAAAGTCCGATTGTACTCTGTGGCAACAAAAGCTCCGGCAACATGACTCAGATGATCCTATCTTCTCGAAGTTGTACACATTTGAGGATACTTAAGCCCTGAAGACATCTACCAACTTATTTTACATCGTAGTAGTAGCGCCACCAACTGGTAAAAGCTAATACAAGTTATTTTCTTGGATGTTTTTCTCCGTGCAACTCAACAAGGTCGCCCTCATATATGCTCGGATGACTGTTTCGGCCATGAGGATGTCACAATACGAAATTCGTGATTTTTCGTGAAAAGTTGTGGGAGTGGCATTGCACTGTTCGGCAATAAAACAAAGCTGATTATGAGGTTCTAAATATGAACAACAACTCGTAAAACTTTACACACACATCAGGCCGAGCAAATTTATCAATATTTTATACGTTAGTTGTGCAGCTTTTTTGAAATGGCTCGCCATGGCCCTCGAGAAATGTTAAAAAAAAGCAGCTCTGGTTGAGTGTTTCACCTCGCTTTTTGTAAATTTTATGGAGTACAGTGAACCCTCAGTTATCGCGGTTAATGGGGACCGAGACCATCCGCGAAAACTGAAAATCCGCGAAGTAGCGGCGCACCTTCAAAAATGCTTAAAAAAAATATACAATATATATAATAAATATATAAATATATATATATATATATATATATATATATATATATATATATATATATATATATATATATATATATATATATATATATATACGGGGGGAGAGAGAGTGAAATTCATGTTATAACAAAAAAAACAAATTATTATTAAAACGTATTATTTTTTTATTCCCCAGCCATTCTTTTTGTATTTATTTAATTACTCCGACTTTTACCTGCTGGTACGCCGTCCGGTGTGCCCTGTGAAATGAAAGGTGGCATTCTTTATTTATTTATTCATTTATTCATTCATAACTGACAGCCTCGCGCTCCGCTCGTGCCCGGGCAGAAGAGGTGCTCCAATTTGGCTTAACTGTGACACACGCCCGTCCTCCTCTCCCGGAGCTTCCATTCGGTTAAACTTAGGGGCCGCTTGGCACCGCCCGTGCCCGGGGAAGGTGCTCCTCTTCGGCTTACTGTGACGCGAGCATGCCCTCCTCCTCCGGAGCTTCCATTCGGTTAAACTTAGGGGCCGCTTGGAACCGCCCGTGCCCGGGGAAGGTGCTCCTCTTCGGCTTACTGTGACGCGAGCATGCCCTCCTCCTCCGGAGCTTCCATTCGGTTAAACTTAGGGGCCGCTTGGCACCGCCCGTGCCCGGGGAAGGTGCTCCTCTACGGCTTAACTGCCACGCACGCTGGCCGGAGCTCTGGTACGGTCCGAACCGCGCGAAACGTCGCCACCGATCGTGTCCGGGGGAACGTGCTCTTCTTCGTCCACTCTCCTCTTCGCCCACGCTCTTCTTCGGCGCACGCCGGCCGTCTAACCGCTCCAGCGCCCCGTCGTGCCGCTCGGCGAAACTACAATGCCCCCGAATATTTTTTAGACCCGCGAAGCACTGAACCCGCGAAAGGTGAACCGCGAAGTAGCGAGGGTTCACTGTATGTATAAGACCAAGACCTACAAAAAAGTCTCTTGGAGCAATGAGCTAGGTTTTACAGGAAGTCGGCCATTTTGAATTTACTTAAAAGGGGGCGGGTCACCACAATGGACTTTGTGTAGAAATTATTATTGGGGCCCGAGCAGCGACCGCGGCGAGGTCCCTATTGTTTTTGTAGAAAATATTATTACTTTTATTATTATTATTATTATTATTATTAGGGCCTGAGCAGCGACCGCTGCGAAGTCCCTATTGTTTTTGTAGAAATTATTATTATTATTATTTTTCCGATTGTTCGATCGCATTTTTGACCCCCGAAACATGCACAAAAACTCACCAAACTTGGCAGTCTCATCGGGCATGGCGAAAAATTTGATATTTTAACGTCTAATATGAACAGGAAGTGAGTTATGAATTTTTGAAAGTCCGACTTTTGCCCTTTTTTGCATGTTTACAGGGGTCATTCTTTTGCACCCTGATCCTAAAGGCTTCATCTGATTGCCTTAAAATTCTGTCTGTAGCATCTGAAGACCTGGGACAAACACTGGGGCTAAAAATTTTTGTTTCCGAAATACTATATGACGGGGGCGGGGCTTCAAAGTTTTCACTTAAGATTTCCTTCGCCGCAATGGACAAAATGCTTAATAACTCTCCTGCACATGCTGCTAAAAATCCAAAACTTCACATGTACATAAAGAGTCTGTACCTGAAGACATCTATATGTTTATATTCAGTTATACACCTTGCGCCAATCAATATCATTTTTTACATTTTGACGTACTGCACGGTGCCCTTTTAACGAATCTGATTGAAAATTGGCTAGAAAAGACTCAAGACATTGATCTTACTCTATCCCTATTTTTGTGACTTTCCTTCGAAGGGCGTGGCTATTACGGTGCCGCAGAGTCTGATTATTCTCCGTGGCAACAAAAGTTCCTGCAAAATGATTCAGATGATCCATCTTCTCGAAATTTTTCACATTTGAGGATATTCAGGCCCTGAAGACGGCTGCCAACTTATTTTTGATCGCAGTGGTAGCGCCACCAACTGGTTAAAACAAATACAAATTATTTTCGTTGATGTTTTTCTCCGGGCAGGTTAACAAAATCTACCTTATATTTGCTCGGATGAGTGTTTAGGCCTTGAGCATGTCACAATACGAAAGTCTTTCGCCTTCTTCAGAGTGTCACATGATGGTGTCTTGTGACCCGTCTTTATCAGCTGATGTTCCATGAGGGCGTGACTTACCTGTCACAAGAATGAAGGCAAGTCACGCCCCCCGCTGTCCGTTCACTCCGCCAAGATGCTGGTCCAGGTGGTAGAGAGGATGAAGGCTCCCTTGTCTCTGTTCATGGTTTTTATGCCTCGCTTGCAGATCTCAATGGCCTCTCTGATCCAGCGCTGTTGTTTGTTCTCTTCTGTGCGGATGACCCTGCCCTTCTCCCGGTCCATGATGTGGTTTTCCCTTTTGCAGTGGTCAGTGATTGCTGATTTGTAATGTTCATGTTGTGCTTGTTCTTTTACTGCTCTGATTTTTTTCATTTTTTTGACAGGTAAGTCACACCCTCATGGAACATCAGCTCAAGACACCATCATGCGACACTCTGAAGAAGGCGAAAGACTCGCCGAAACATGTCAGTGAAAAAATTAACCTAAAACATAATTGTCTGCTTTTAATGAATCAGTCAAATATCAATAATAAGAAGACAAAATGAACCTAATACAAATAAATGAATGCTTAATAACTCCCCTGCACATGCTCCTAAAAATCCAAACCTTTACCTGTAAATAAAACGTCCCGACCTGAAGACATCTTAATGTTATTATTTTGTTATACACACAGCGCCGCCAAGTGGAATCAAAAATTTGTTTTTATTTTAATTTTCACGTACTGCACGGTGCCCTTTTGACGAATCCGACTGAAAATTAGTCAGAAAAGACTCAAGACAATGATCTTACTCTCTGCCGAATTTTGTGATGTTTTGGCAAAAGGCGTGGCTATTACGGTGCTGAAAAGTCCGATTGTACTCTGTGGCAACAAAAGCTCCGGCAACATGACTCAGATGATCCTATCTTCTCGAAGTTGTACACATTTGAGGATACTTCAGCCCTGAAGACATCTACCGACTTATTTTTCATCGTAGTAGTAGCGCCACCAACTGGTAAAAGCTAATACAAGTTATTTTCTTGGATGTTTTTCTCCGTGCAACTCAACAAGGTCGCCCTCATATATGCTCGGATGACTGTTTCGGCCATGAGGATGTCACAATACGAAATTTGTCCTTTTTCGTGAAAAGTTGTGGGAGTGGCATTGCACTGTTCGGCAATAAAACAACGCTGATTATGAGGTTCTAAATATGAACGACAACTC
This sequence comes from Idiotropiscis lumnitzeri, assembly GCF_059441095.1. Taxonomy (NCBI): domain Eukaryota; kingdom Metazoa; phylum Chordata; class Actinopteri; order Syngnathiformes; family Syngnathidae; genus Idiotropiscis; species Idiotropiscis lumnitzeri. The sequence goes on along the minus strand of NW_028283561.1, from coordinate 3,794,375 downwards.
GTGAAACTTTACACACACATCAGGCCGAGCAAATTTATCAATATTTTATACGTTAGTTGTGCAGCTTTTTTGAAATGGCTCGCCATGGCCCTCGAGAAATGTTCAAAAAAGCAGCCCTGATTGAGTGTTTCACCTCGCTTTTTGTAAATTTTATGGAGTACAGTGAACCCTCGGTTATCGCGGTTAATGGGGACCGAGACCACCCGCGAAAACTGAAAATCCGCGAAGTAGCGGCGCACCTTCAAAAATGCTTAAAAAAAATATACAATATATATAATAAATATATATATATATATATATATATATATATATATATACGGGGAGAGAGAGAGTGAAATTCATTTTATAACAAAAAAACCAAATTATTATTAAAACGTATTATTTTTTTATTCCCCAGCCATTCTTTTTGTATTTATTTAATTACTCCGACTTTTACCTGCTGGTATGCCGTCCGGTGTGCCCTGTGAAATGAAAGGTGGCATTCTTTATTTATTTATTCATTTATTCATTCATAACTGACAGCCTCGCGCTCCGCTCGTGCCCGGGCAGAAGAGGTGCTCCAATTCGGCTTAACTGTGACACACGCCCGCCCTCCTCCCCCGGAGCTTCCATTCGGTTAAACTTAGGGGCCGCTTGGCACCGCCGTGCCCGGGGAAGGTGCTACTCTTCGGCTTACTGTGACGCGAGCATGCCCTCCTCCTCCGAAGCTTCCATTCGGTTAAACTTAGGGGCCGCTTGGAACCGCCCGTGCCCGGGGAAGGTGCTCCTCTTCGGCTTACTGTGACGCGAGCATGCCCTCCTCCTCCGGAGCTTCCATTCGGTTAAACTCAGGGGCCGCTTGGAACCGCCCGTGCCCGGGGAAGGTGCTCCTCTTCGGCTTACTGTGACGCGAACATGCCCTCCTCCTCCGGAGCTTCCATTCGGTTAAACTTAGGGGCCGCTTGGCACCGCCCGTGCCCGGGGAAGGTGCTCCTCTATGGCTTAACTGCCACGCACGCCGACCGGAGCTCTGGTACGGTCCGAACCGCGCGAAACGTCGCCACCGATCGTGTCCGGGGGAACGTGCTCTTCTTCGTCCACTCTCCTCTTCGCCCACGCTCTTCTTCGGCGCACGCCGGCCGTCTAACCGCTCCAGCGCCCCGTCGTGCCGCTCGGCGAAACTACAATGCCCCCGAATATTTTTTAGACCCGCGAAGCACTGAACCCGCGAAAGGTGAACCGCGAAGTAGCGAGGGTTCACTGTATGTATAAGACCAAGACCTACAAAAAAGTCTCTTGGAGCAATGAGCTAGGTTTTACAGGAAGTCGGCCATTTTGAATTTACTTAAAAGGGGGCGGGTCACCACAATGGACTTTGTGTAGAAATTATTATTTCGGCCCGAGCAGCGACCGCGGCGAGGTCCCTATTGTTTTTGTAGAAAATATTATTACTTTTATTATTATTATGATTATTATTAGGGCCTGAGCAGCGACCGCTGCGAAGTCCCTATTGTTTTTGTAGGAATTATTATTATTATTATTTTTCCGATTGTTCGATCGCATTTTTGACCCCCGAAACATGCACAAAAACTCACCAAACTTGGCAGTCTCATCGGGCATGGCGAAAAATTTGATATTTTTTAACGTCTAATATGAACAGGAAGTGAGTTATGAATTTTTGAAAGTCCGATTTTTGCCCTTTTTTGCATGTTTACAGGGGTCATTCTTTTGCACCCTGATCCTAAAGGCTTCATCTGATTGCCTTAAAGTTCTGTCTGGAGCATCTTAAGACCTGGGACAAACACTGGGGCTAAAATTTTTTGTTTCCGAAATACTATATGACGGGGGCGGGGCTTCAAAGTTTTCACTTAAGATTTCCTTCGCCGCAATGGACAAAATGCTTAATAACTCTCCTGCACGTGCTGCTAAAAATCCAAAACTTCACATGTACATAAAGAGTCGGTACCTGAAGACATCTATATGTTTATATTCAGTTATACACCTTGCGCCAATCAATATAAATTTTTACATTTTGACGTACTGCACGGTGCCCTTTTAACGAATCCGATTGAAAATTGGCTAGAAAAGACTCAAGACATTGATCTTACTCTATCCCTATTTTTATGACTTTCCTTCAAAGGGCGTGGCTATTACGGTGCCGCAGAGTCTGATTATTCTCCGTGGCAACAAAAGTTCCTGCAAAATGATTCAGATGATCCATCTTCTGGAAATCTTTCACATTTGAGGATATTCAGGCCCTGAAGACGGCTGCCAACTTATTTTTGATCGCAGTGGTAGCGCCACCAACTGGTTAAAACAAATACAAATTATTTTCGTTGATGTTTTTCTCCGGGCAGGTTAACAAAATCTACCTTATATTTGCTCGGATGAGTGTTTAGGCCTTGAGGATGTCACAATACGAAAGTCTTTCGCCTTCTTCAGAGTGTCACATGATGGTGTCTTGTGACCCGTCTTTATCAGCTGATGTTCCATGAGGGCGTGACTTACCTGTCACGAGAATGAAGGCAAGTCACGCCCCCCGCTGTCCGTTCACTCCGCCAAGATGCTGGTCCAGGTGGTAGAGAGGATGAAGGCTCCCTTGTCTCTGTTCATGGTTTTTATGCCTCGCTTGCAGATCTCAATGGCCTCTCTGATCCAGCGCTGTTGTTTGTTCTCTTCTGTGCGGATGACCCTGCCCTTCTCCCGGTCCATGATGTGGTTTTCCCTTTTGCAGTGGTCAGTGATTGCTGATTTGTAATGTTCATGTTGTGCTTGTTCTTTTACTGCTCTGATTTTTTCATTTTTTTGACAGGTAAGTCACACCCTCATGGAACATCAGCTCAAGACACCATCATGCGACACTCTGAAGAAGGCGAAAGACTCGCCGAAACATGTCAGGTAAAACATTAACCTAAAACATAATTGTCTGCTTTTAATGAATCAGTCAAATATCAATAATAAGAAGACAAAATGAACCTAATACAAATAAATGAATGCTTAATAACTCCCCTGCACATGCTCCTAAAAATCCAAACCTTCACCTGTAAATAAAACGTCCCGACCTGAAGACATCATAATGTTATTATTTTGTTATACACACAGTGCCACCAAGTGGAATCAAAAATTTGTTTTTATTTTAATTTTCACGTACTGCACGGTGCCCTTTTGACGAATCCGACTGAAAATTAGTCAGAAAAGACTCAAGACAATGATCTTACTCTCTGCCGAATTTTGTGACGTTTTGGCAAAAGGCGTGGCTATTAAGGTGCTGAAAAGTCCGATTGTACTCTGTGGCAACAAAAGCTCCGGCAACATGACTCAGATGATCCTATCTTCTCGAAGTTGTACATATTTGAGGATACTTCAGCCCTGAAGACATCTACCAACTTATTTTACATCGTAGTAGTAGCGCCACCAACTGGTAAAAGCTAATACAAGTTATTTTCTTGGATGTTTTTCTCCGTGCAACTCAACAAGGTCGCCCTCATATATGCTCGGATGACTGTTTCGGCCATGAGGATGTCACAATACGAAATTCGTGATTTTTCGTGAAAAGTTGTGGGAGTGGCATTGCACTGTTCGGCAATAAAACAAAGCTGATTATGAGGTTCTAAATATGAACGACAACTCGTAAAACTTTACACACACATCAGGCCGAGCAAATTTATCAATATTTTATACGTTAGTTGTGCAGCTTTTTTGAAATGGCTCGCCATGGCCCTCGAGATATGTTAAAAAAAAGCAGCTCTGGTTGAGTGTTTCACCTCGCTTTTTGTAAATTTTATGGAGTACAGTGAACCCTCGGTTATCGCGGTTAATGGGGACCGAGACCATCCGCGAAAACTGAAAATCCGCGAAGTAGCTGCGCACCTTCAAAAATGCTTAAAAAAAATATACAATATATATCATAAATATATAAATATATATATATATATATATATATATATATATATATATATATATATATATATATATATATATATATATATATATATATATATATACGGGGGGAGAGAGAGTGAAATTCATGTTATAACAAAAAAAACAAATTATTATTAAAACGTATTATTTTTTTATTCCCCAGCCATTCTTTTTGTATTTATTTAATTACTCCGACTTTTACCTGCTGGTACGCCGTCCGGTGTGCCCTGTGAAATGAAAGGTGGCATTCTTTATTTATTTATTCATTTATTCATTCATAACTGACAGCCTCGCGCTCCGCTCGTGCCCGGGCAGAAGAGGTGCTCCAATTTGGCTTAACTGTGACACACGCCCGTCCTCCTCTCCCGGAGCTTCCATTCGGTTAAACTTAGGGGCCGCTTGGCACCGCCCGTGCCCGGGGAAGGTGCTCCTCTTCGGCTTACTGTGACGCGAGCATGCCCTCCTCCTCCGGAGCTTCCATTCGGTTAAACTTAGGGGCCGCTTGGAACCGCCCGTGCCCGGGGAAGGTGCTCCTCTTCGGCTTACTGTGACGCGAGCATGCCCTCCTCCTCCGGAGCTTCCATTCGGTTAAACTTAGGGGCCGCTTGGCACCGCCCGTGCCCGGGGAAGGTGCTCCTCTACGGCTTAACTGCCACGCACGCTGGCCGGAGCTCTGGTACGGTCCGAACCGCGCGAAACGTCGCCACCGATCGTGTCCGGGGGAACGTGCTCTTCTTCGTCCACTCTCCTCTTCGCCCACGCTCTTCTTCGGCGCACGCCGGCCGTCTAACCGCTCCAGCGCCCCGTCGTGCCGCTCGGCGAAACTACAATGCCCCCGAATATTTTTTAGACCCGCGAAGCACTGAACCCGCGAAAGGTGAACCGCGAAGTAGCGAGGGTTCACTGTATGTATAAGACCAAGACCTACAAAAAAGTCTCTTGGAGCAATGAGCTAGGTTTTACAGGAAGTCGGCCATTTTGAATTTACTTAAAAGGGGGCGGGTCACCACAATGGACTTTGTGTAGAAATTATTATTGGGGCCCGAGCAGCGACCGCGGCGAGGTCCCTATTGTTTTTGTAGAAAATATTATTACTTTTATTATTATTATTATTATTATTATTAGGGCCTGAGCAGCGACCGCTGCGAAGTCCCTATTGTTTTTGTAGAAATTATTATTATTATTATTTTTCCGATTGTTCGATCGCATTTTTGACCCCCGAAACATGCACAAAAACTCACCAAACTTGGCAGTCTCATCGGGCATGGCGAAAAATTTGATATTTTAACGTCTAATATGAACAGGAAGTGAGTTATGAATTTTTGAAAGTCCGACTTTTGCCCTTTTTTGCATGTTTACAGGGGTCATTCTTTTGCACCCTGATCCTAAAGGCTTCATCTGATTGCCTTAAAATTCTGTCTGTAGCATCTGAAGACCTGGGACAAACACTGGGGCTAAAAATTTTTGTTTCCGAAATACTATATGACGGGGGCGGGGCTTCAAAGTTTTCACTTAAGATTTCCTTCGCCGCAATGGACAAAATGCTTAATAACTCTCCTGCACATGCTGCTAAAAATCCAAAACTTCACATGTACATAAAGAGTCTGTACCTGAAGACATCTATATGTTTATATTCAGTTATACACCTTGCGCCAATCAATATCATTTTTTACATTTTGACGTACTGCACGGTGCCCTTTTAACGAATCTGATTGAAAATTGGCTAGAAAAGACTCAAGACATTGATCTTACTCTATCCCTATTTTTGTGACTTTCCTTCGAAGGGCGTGGCTATTACGGTGCCGCAGAGTCTGATTATTCTCCGTGGCAACAAAAGTTCCTGCAAAATGATTCAGATGATCCATCTTCTCGAAATTTTTCACATTTGAGGATATTCAGGCCCTGAAGACGGCTGCCAACTTATTTTTGATCGCAGTGGTAGCGCCACCAACTGGTTAAAACAAATACAAATTATTTTCGTTGATGTTTTTCTCCGGGCAGGTTAACAAAATCTACCTTATATTTGCTCGGATGAGTGTTTAGGCCTTGAGCATGTCACAATACGAAAGTCTTTCGCCTTCTTCAGAGTGTCACATGATGGTGTCTTGTGACCCGTCTTTATCAGCTGATGTTCCATGAGGGCGTGACTTACCTGTCACAAGAATGAAGGCAAGTCACGCCCCCCGCTGTCCGTTCACTCCGCCAAGATGCTGGTCCAGGTGGTAGAGAGGATGAAGGCTCCCTTGTCTCTGTTCATGGTTTTTATGCCTCGCTTGCAGATCTCAATGGCCTCTCTGATCCAGCGCTGTTGTTTGTTCTCTTCTGTGCGGATGACCCTGCCCTTCTCCCGGTCCATGATGTGGTTTTCCCTTTTGCAGTGGTCAGTGATTGCTGATTTGTAATGTTCATGTTGTGCTTGTTCTTTTACTGCTCTGATTTTTTTCATTTTTTTGACAGGTAAGTCACACCCTCATGGAACATCAGCTCAAGACACCATCATGCGACACTCTGAAGAAGGCGAAAGACTCGCCGAAACATGTCAGTGAAAAAATTAACCTAAAACATAATTGTCTGCTTTTAATGAATCAGTCAAATATCAATAATAAGAAGACAAAATGAACCTAATACAAATAAATGAATGCTTAATAACTCCCCTGCACATGCTCCTAAAAATCCAAACCTTTACCTGTAAATAAAACGTCCCGACCTGAAGACATCTTAATGTTATTATTTTGTTATACACACAGCGCCGCCAAGTGGAATCAAAAATTTGTTTTTATTTTAATTTTCACGTACTGCACGGTGCCCTTTTGACGAATCCGACTGAAAATTAGTCAGAAAAGACTCAAGACAATGATCTTACTCTCTGCCGAATTTTGTGATGTTTTGGCAAAAGGCGTGGCTATTACGGTGCTGAAAAGTCCGATTGTACTCTGTGGCAACAAAAGCTCCGGCAACATGACTCAGATGATCCTATCTTCTCGAAGTTGTACACATTTGAGGATACTTCAGCCCTGAAGACATCTACCGACTTATTTTTCATCGTAGTAGTAGCGCCACCAACTGGTAAAAGCTAATACAAGTTATTTTCTTGGATGTTTTTCTCCGTGCAACTCAACAAGGTCGCCCTCATATATGCTCGGATGACTGTTTCGGCCATGAGGATGTCACAATACGAAATTTGTCCTTTTTCGTGAAAAGTTGTGGGAGTGGCATTGCACTGTTCGGCAATAAAACAAAGCTGATTATGAGGTTCTAAATATGAACGACAACTCGTAAAACTTTACACACACATCAGGCCGAGCAAATTTATCAATATTTTATACGTTAGTTGTGCAGCTTTTTTGAAATGGCTCGCCATGGCCCTCGAGAAATGTTCAAAAAAGCAGCCCTGATTGAGTGTTTCACCTCGCTTTTTGTAAATTTTATGGAGTACAGTGAACCCTCGTTTATCGCGGTTAATGGGGACCGAGACCACCCGCGAAAACTGAAAATCCGCGAAGTAGCGGCGCACCTTCAAAAATGCTTAAAAAAAATATACAATATATATAATAAATATATATATATATATATATATATATATATATACGGGGAGAGAGAGAGTGAAATTCATTTTATAACAAAAAAACCAAATTATTATTAAAACGTATTATTTTTTTATTCCCCAGCCATTCTTTTTGTATTTATTTAATTACTCCGACTTTTACCTGCTGGTATGCCGTCCGGTGTGCCCTGTGAAATGAAAGGTGGCATTCTTTATTTATTTATTCATTTATTCATTCATAACTGACAGCCTCGCGCTCCGCTCGTGCCCGGGCAGAAGAGGTGCTCCAATTCGGCTTAACTGTGACACACGCCCGCCCTCCTCCCCCGGAGCTTCCATTCGGTTAAACTTAGGGGCCGCTTGGCACCGCCGTGCCCGGGGAAGGTGCTACTCTTCGGCTTACTGTGACGCGAGCATGCCCTCCTCCTCCGAAGCTTCCATTCGGTTAAACTTAGGGGCCGCTTGGAACCGCCCGTGCCCGGGGAAGGTGCTCCTCTTCGGCTTACTGTGACGCGAGCATGCCCTCCTCCTCCGGAGCTTCCATTCGGTTAAACTCAGGGGCCGCTTGGAACCGCCCGTGCCCGGGGAAGGTGCTCCTCTTCGGCTTACTGTGACGCGAACATGCCCTCCTCCTCCGGAGCTTCCATTCGGTTAAACTTAGGGGCCGCTTGGCACCGCCCGTGCCCGGGGAAGGTGCTCCTCTATGGCTTAACTGCCACGCACGCCGACCGGAGCTCTGGTACGGTCCGAACCGCGCGAAACGTCGCCACCGATCGTGTCCGGGGGAACGTGCTCTTCTTCGTCCACTCTCCTCTTCGCCCACGCTCTTCTTCGGCGCACGCCGGCCGTCTAACCGCTCCAGCGCCCCGTCGTGCCGCTCGGCGAAACTACAATGCCCCCGAATATTTTTTAGACCCGCGAAGCACTGAACCCGCGAAAGGTGAACCGCGAAGTAGCGAGGGTTCACTGTATGTATAAGACCAAGACCTACAAAAAAGTCTCTTGGAGCAATGAGCTAGGTTTTACAGGAAGTCGGCCATTTTGAATTTACTTAAAAGGGGGCGGGTCACCACAATGGACTTTGTGTAGAAATTATTATTTCGGCCCGAGCAGCGACCGCGGCGAGGTCCCTATTGTTTTTGTAGAAAATATTATTACTTTTATTATTATTATGATTATTATTAGGGCCTGAGCAGCGACCGCTGCGAAGTCCCTATTGTTTTTGTAGGAATTATTATTATTATTATTTTTCCGATTGTTCGATCGCATTTTTGACCCCCGAAACATGCACAAAAACTCACCAAACTTGGCAGTCTCATCGGGCATGGCGAAAAATTTGATATTTTTTAACGTCTAATATGAACAGGAAGTGAGTTATGAATTTTTGAAAGTCCGATTTTTGCCCTTTTTTGCATGTTTACAGGGGTCATTCTTTTGCACCCTGATCCTAAAGGCTTCATCTGATTGCCTTAAAGTTCTGTCTGGAGCATCTTAAGACCTGGGACAAACACTGGGGCTAAAATTTTTTGTTTCCGAAATACTATATGACGGGGGCGGGGCTTCAAAGTTTTCACTTAAGATTTCCTTCGCCGCAATGGACAAAATGCTTAATAACTCTCCTGCACGTGCTGCTAAAAATCCAAAACTTCACATGTACATAAAGAGTCGGTACCTGAAGACATCTATATGTTTATATTCAGTTATACACCTTGCGCCAATCAATATAAATTTTTACATTTTGACGTACTGCACGGTGCCCTTTTAACGAATCCGATTGAAAATTGGCTAGAAAAGACTCAAGACATTGATCTTACTCTATCCCTATTTTTATGACTTTCCTTCAAAGGGCGTGGCTATTACGGTGCCGCAGAGTCTGATTATTCTCCGTGGCAACAAAAGTTCCTGCAAAATGATTCAGATGATCCATCTTCTGGAAATCTTTCACATTTGAGGATATTCAGGCCCTGAAGACGGCTGCCAACTTATTTTTGATCGCAGTGGTAGCGCCACCAACTGGTTAAAACAAATACAAATTATTTTCGTTGATGTTTTTCTCCGGGCAGGTTAACAAAATCTACCTTATATTTGCTCGGATGAGTGTTTAGGCCTTGAGGATGTCACAATACGAAAGTCTTTCGCCTTCTTCAGAGTGTCACATGATGGTGTCTTGTGACCCGTCTTTATCAGCTGATGTTCCATGAGGGCGTGACTTACCTGTCACGAGAATGAAGGCAAGTCACGCCCCCCGCTGTCCGTTCACTCCGCCAAGATGCTGGTCCAGGTGGTAGAGAGGATGAAGGCTCCCTTGTCTCTGTTCATGGTTTTTATGCCTCGCTTGCAGATCTCAATGGCCTCTCTGATCCAGCGCTGTTGTTTGTTCTCTTCTGTGCGGATGACCCTGCCCTTCTCCCGGTCCATGATGTGGTTTTCCCTTTTGCAGTGGTCAGTGATTGCTGATTTGTAATGTTCATGTTGTGCTTGTTCTTTTACTGCTCTGATTTTTTCATTTTTTTGACAGGTAAGTCACACCCTCATGGAACATCAGCTCAAGACACCATCATGCGACACTCTGAAGAAGGCGAAAGACTCGCCGAAACATGTCAGGTAAAACATTAACCTAAAACATAATTGTCTGCTTTTAATGAATCAGTCAAATATCAATAATAAGAAGACAAAATGAACCTAATACAAATAAATGAATGCTTAATAACTCCCCTGCACATGCTCCTAAAAATCCAAACCTTCACCTGTAAATAAAACGTCCCGACCTGAAGACATGATAATGTTATTATTTTGTTATACACACAGTGCCACCAAGTGGAATCAAAAATTTGTTTTTATTTTAATTTTCACGTACTGCACGGTGCCCTTTTGACGAATCCGACTGAAAATTAGTCAGAAAAGACTCAAGACAATGATCTTACTCTCTGCCGAATTTTGTGACGTTTTGGCAAAAGGCGTGGCTATTAAGGTGCTGAAAAGTCCGATTGTACTCTGTGGCAACAAAAGCTCCGGCAACATGACTCAGATGATCCTATCTTCTCGAATTGTACACATTTGAGGATACTTCAGCCCTGAAGACATCTACCAACTTATTTTACATCGTAGTAGTAGCGCCACCAACTGGTAAAAGCTAATACAAGTTATTTTCTTGGATGTTTTTCTCCGTGCAACTCAACAAGGTCGCCCTCATATATGCTCGGATGACTGTTTCGGCCATGAGGATGTCACAATACGAAATTCGTCCTTTTTCGTGAAAAGTTGTGGGAGTGGCATTGCACTGTTCGGCAATAAAACAAAGCTGATTATGAGGTTCTAAATATGAACGACAACTCGTAAAACTTTACACACACATCAGGCCGAGCAAATTTATCAATATTTTATACGTTAGTTGTGCAGCTTTTTTGAAATGGCTCGCCATGGCCCTCGAGAAATGTTAAAAAAAGCAGCTCTGGTTGAGTGTTTCACCTCGCTTTTTGTAAATTTTATGGAGTACAGTGAACCCTCGGTTATCGCGGTTAATGGGGACCGAGACCACCCGCGAAAACTGAAAATCCGCGAAGTAGCGGTGCACCTTCAAAAATGCTTAAAAAAAATATACAATATATATAATAAATATATATATATATATATATATATATACGGGGAGAGAGAGAGTGAAATTCATGTTAAAACAAAAAAACCAAATTATTATTAAAACGTATTATTTTTTTATTCCCCAGCCATTCTTTTTGTATTTATTTAATTACTCCGACTTTTACCTGCTGGTACGCCGTCCGGTGTGCCCTGTGAAATGAAAGGTGGCATTCTTTATTTATTTATTCATTTATTCATTCATAACTGACAGCCTCGCGCTCCGCTCGTGCCCGGGCAGAAGAGGTGCTCCAATTTGGCTTAACTGTGACACACGCCCGCCCTCCTCCCCCGGAGCTTCCATTCGGTTAAACTTAGGGGCCGCTTGGCACCGCCCGTGCCCGGGGAAGGTGCTCCTCTTCGGCTTACTGTGACGCGAGCATGCCCTCCTCCTCCGGAGCTTCCATTCGGTTAAACTTAGGGGCCGCTTGGAACCGCCCGTGCCCGGGGAAGGTGCTCCTCTTCGGCTTACTGTGACGCGAGCATGCCCTCCTCCTCCGGAGCTTCCATTCGGTTAAACTTAGGGGCCGCTTGGCACCGCCCGTGCCCGGGGAAGGTGCTCCTCTACGGCTTAACTGCCACGCACGCTGGCCGGAGCTCTGGTACGGTCCGAACCGCGCGAAACGTCGCCACCGATCGTGTCCGGGGGAACGTGCTCTTCTTCGTCCACTCTCCTCTTCGCCCACGCTCTTCTTCGGCGCACGCCGGCCGTCTAACCGCTCCAGCGCCCCGTCGTGCCGCTCGGCGAAACTACAATGCCCCCGAATATTTTTTAGACCCGCGAAGCACTGAACCCGCGAAAGGTGAACCGCGAAGTAGCGAGGGTTCACTGTATGTATAAGACCAAGACCTACAAAAAAGTCTCTTGGAGCAATGAGCTAGGTTTTACAGGAAGTCGGCCATTTTGAATTTACTTAAAAGGGGGCGGGTCACCACAATGGACTTTGTGTAGAAATTATTATTGGGGCCCGAGCAGCGACCGCGGCGAGGTCCCTATTGTTTTTGTAGAAAATATTATTACTTTTATTATTATTATTATTATTATTATTAGGGCCTGAGCAGCGACCGCTGCGAAGTCCCTATTGTTTTTGTAGAAATTATTATTATTATTATTTTTCCGATTGTTCGATCGCATTTTTGACCCCCGAAACATGCACAAAAACTCACCAAACTTGGCAGTCTCATCGGGCATGGCGAAAAATTTGATATTTTAACGTCTAATATGAACAGGAAGTGAGTTATGAATTTTTGAAAGTCCGACTTTTGCCCTTTTTTGCATGTTTACAGGGGTCATTCTTTTGCACCCTGATCCTAAAGGCTTCATCTGATTGCCTTAAAATTCTGTCTGTAGCATCTGAAGACCTGGCACAAACACTGGGGCTAAAATTTTTTGTTTCCGAAATACTATATGACGGGGGCGGGGCATCAAAGTTTTCACTTAAGATTTCCTTCGCCGCAATGGACAAAATGCTTAATAACTCTCCTGCACATGCTGCTACAAATCCAAAACTTCACATGTACATAAAGAGTCTGTACCTGAAGACATCTATATGTTTATATTCAGTTATACACCTTGCGCCAATCAATATCATTTTTTACATTTTGACGTACTGCACGGTGCCCTTTTAACGAATCTGATTGAAAATTGGCTAGAAAAGACTCAAGACATTGATCTTACTCTATCCCTATTTTTGTGACTTTCCTTCGAAGGGCGTGGCTATTACGGTGCCGCAGAGTCTGATTATTCTCCGTGGCAACAAAAGTTCCTGCAAAATGATTCAGATGATCCATCTTCTCGAAATTTTTCACATTTGAGGATATTCAGGCCCTGAAGACGGCTGCCAACTTATTTTTGATCGCAGTGGTAGCGCCACCAACTGGTTAAAACAAATACAAATTATTTTCGTTGATGTTTTTCTCCGGGCATGTTAACAAAATCTACCTTATATTTGCTCGGATGAGTGTTTAGGCCTTGAGCATGTCACAATACGAAAGTCTTTCGCCTTCTTCAGAGTGTCACATGATGGTGTCTTGTGACCCGTCTTTATCAGCTGATGTTCCATGAGGGCGTGACTTACCTGTCACAAGAATGAAGGCAAGTCACGCCCCCCGCTGTCCGTTCACTCCGCCAAAATGCTGCTCCAGGTGGTAGAGAGGATGAAGGCTCCCTTGTCTTTGTTCATGGTTTTTATGCCTCGCTTGCAGATCTCAATGGCCTCTCTGATCCAGCGCTGTTGTTTGTTCTCTTCGGTGCGGATGACCCTGCCCTTCTCCCGGTCCATGATGTGGTTTTCCCTTTTGCAGTGGTCAGTGATTGCTGATTTGTAATGTTCATGTTGTGCTTGTTCTTTTACTGCTCTGATTTTTCATTTTTTTGACAGGTAAGTCACACCCTCATGGAACATCAGCTGATAAAGACGGGTCTCAAGACACCATCATGCGACACTCTGAAGAAGGCGAAAGACTCGCCGAAACATGTCAGGTAAAAAATTAACCTAAAACATAATTGTCTGCTTTTAATGAATCAGTCAAATATCAATAATAAGAAGACAAAATGAACCTAATACAAATAAATGAATGCTTAATAACTCCCCTGCACATGCTCCTAAAAATCCAAACCTTCACCTGTAAATAAAACGTCCCGACCTGAAGACATCTTAATGTTATTATTTTGTTATACACACAGTGCCGCCAAGTGGAATCAAAAATTTGTTTTTATTTTAATTTTCACGTACTGCACGGTGCCCTTTTGACGAATCCGACTGAAAATTAGTCAGAAAAGACTCAAGACAATGATCTTACTCTCTGCCGAATTTTGTGACGTTTTGGCAAAAGGCGTGGCTATTAAGGTGCTGAAAAGTCCGATTGTACTCTGTGGCAACAAAAGCTCCGGCAACATGACTCAGATGATCCTATCTTCTCGAAGTTGTACACATTTGAGGATACTTCAGCCCTGAAGACATCTACCAACTTATTTTACATCGTAGTAGTAGCGCCACCAACTGGTAAAAGCTAATACAAGTTATTTTCTTGGATGTTTTTCTCCGTGCAACTCAACAAGGTCGCCCTCATATATGCTCGGATGACTGTTTCGGCCATGAGGATGTCACAATACGAAATTCGTGATTTTTCGTGAAAAGTTGTGGGAGTGGCATTGCACTGTTCGGCAATAAAACAAAGCTGATTATGAGGTTCTAAATATGAACGACAACTCGTAAAACTTTACACACACATCAGGCCGAGCAAATTTATCAATATTTTATACGTTAGTTGTGCAGCTTTTTTGAAATGGCTCGCCATGGCCCTTGAGAAATGTTAAAAAAAAGCAGCTCTGGTTGAGTGTTTCACCTCGCTTTTTGTAAATTTTATGGAGTACAGTGAACCCTCGGTTATCGCGGTTAATGGGGACCGAGACCACCCGCGAAAACTGAAAATCCGCGAAGTAGCGGCGCACCTTCAAAAATTCTTAAAAAAAATATACAATATATATAATAAATATAGAAATATATATATATATATATATATATATATATATATAGATATATATATATATAGATATATATATATACATATATACGGGGAGAGAGAGAGTGAAATTCATGTTATAACAAAAAAACCAAATTATTATTAAAACGTATTATTTTTTTATTCCCCAGCCATTCTTTTTGTATTTATTTAATTACTCCGACTTTTACCTGCTGGTACGCCGTCCGGTGTGCCCTGTGAAATGAAAGGTGGCATTCTTTATTTATTTATTCATTTATTCATTCATAACTGACAGCCTCGCGCTCCGCTCGTGCCCGGGCAGAAGAGGTGCTCCAATTTGGCTTAACTGTGACACACGCCCGTCCTCCTCCCCCGGAGCTTCCATTCGGTTAAACTTAGGGGCCGCTTGGCACCGCCCGTGCCCGGGGAAGGTGCTCCTCTTCGGCTTACTGTGACGCGAGCATGCCCTCCTCCTCCGGAGCTTCCATTCGGTTTAAACTTAGGGGCCGCTTGGAACCGCCCGTGCCCGGGGAAGGTGCTCCTCTACGGCTTAACTGCCACGCACGCCGGCCGGAGCTCTGGTACGGTCCGAACCGCGCGAAACGTCGGCACCGATCGTGTCCGGGGGAACGTGCTCTTCTTCGTCCACTCTCCTCTTCGCCCACGCTCTTCTTTGGCGCACGCCGGCCGTCTAATCTCTCCAGCGACCCGTCGTGCCGCTCGGCGAAACTACAATGCCCCCGAATATTTTTTAGACCCGCGAAGCACTGAACCCGCGAAAGGTGAACCGCGAAGTAGCGAGGGTTCACTGTATGTATAAGACCAAGACCTACAAAAAAGTCTCTTGGAGCAATGAGCTAGGTTTTACAGGAAGTCGGCCATTTTGAATTTACTTAAAAGGGGGCGGGTCACCACAATGGACTTTGTGTCGAAATTATTATTGGGGCCCGAGCAGCGACCGCGGCGAGGTCCCTATTGTTTTTGTAGAAAACATTATTACTTTTATTATTATTATTATTATTATTATTAGGGCCTGAGCAGCGACCGCTGCGAAGTCCCTATTGTTTTTGTAGAAATTATTATTATTATTATTTTTCCGATTGTTCGATCGCATTTTTGACCCCCGAAACATGCACAAAAACTCACCAAACTTGGCAGTCTCATCGGGCATGGCGAAAAATTTGATATTTTAACGTCTAATATGAACAGGAAGTGAGTTATGAATTTTTGAAAGTCCGACTTTTGCCCTTTTTTGCATGTTTACAGGGGTCATTCTTTTGCACCCTGATCCTAAAGGCTTCATCTGATTGCCTTAAAATTCTGTCTGTAGCATCTGAAGACCTGGGACAAACACTGGGGCTAAAATTTTTTGTTTCCGAAATACTATATGACGGGGGCGGGGCTTCAAAGTTTTCACTTAAGATTTCCTTCGCCGCAATGGACAAAATGCTTAATAACTCTCCTGCACATGCTGCTAAAAATCCAAAACTTCACATGTACATAAAGAGTCTGTACCTGAAGACATCTATATGTTTATATTCAGTTATACACCTTGCGCCAATCAATATCATTTTTTACATTTTGACGTACTGCACGGTGCCCTTTTAACGAATCCGATTGAAAATTGGCTAGAAAAGACTCAAGACATTGATCTTACTCTATCCCTATTTTTATGACTTTCCTTCAAAGGGCGTGGTTATTACGGTGCCGCAGAGTCTGATTATTCTCCGTGGCAAAAAAAGTTCCTGCAAAATGATTCAGATGATCCATCTTCTGGAAATCTTTCACATTTGAGGATATTCAGGCCCTGAAGACGGCTGCCAACTTATTTTTGATCGCAGTGGTAGCGCCACCAACTGGTTAAAACAAATACAAATTATTTTCGTTGATGTTTTTCTCCGGGCAGGTGAACAAAATCTACCTTATATTTGCTCGGATGAGTGTTTAGGCCTTGAGCATGTCACAATACGAAAGTCTTTCGCCTTCTTCAGAGTGTCACATGATGGTGTCTTGTGACCCGTCTTTATCAGCTGATGTTCCATGAGGGCGTGACTTACCTGTCACAAGAATGAAGGCAAGTCACGCCCCCCGCTGTCCGTTCACTCCGCCAAAATGCTGCTCCAGGTGGTAGAGAGGATGAAGGCTCCCTTGTCTCTGTTCATGGTTTTTATGCCTCGCTTGCAGATCTCAATGGCCTCTCTGATCCAGCGCTGTTGTTTGTTCTCTTCGGTGCGGATGACCCTGCCCTTCTCCCGGTCCATGATGTGGTTTTCCCTTTTGCAGTGGTCAGTGATTGCTGATTTGTAATGTTCATGTTGTGCTTGTTCTTTTACTGCTCTGATTTTTCATTTTTTTGACAGGTAAGTCACACCCTCATGGAACATCAGCTGATAAAGACGGGTCTCAAGACACCATCATGCGACACTCTGAAGAAGGCGAAAGACTCGCCGAAACATGTCAGGTAAAAAATTAACCTAAAACATAATTGTCTGCTTTTAATGAATCAGTCAAATATCAAAAATAAGAAGACAAAATGAACCTAATACAAATAAATGAATGCTTAATAACTCCCCTGCACATGCTCCTAAAAATCCAAACCTTCACCTGTAAATAAAACGTCCCGACCTGAAGACATCTTAATGTTATTATTTTGTTATACACACAGTGCCGCCAAGTGGAATCAAAAATTTGTTTTTATTTTAATTTTCACGTACTGCACGGTGCCCTTTTGACGAATCCGACTGAAAATTAGTCAGAAAAGACTCAAGACAATGATCTTACTCTCTGCCGAATTTTGTGACGTTTTGGCAAAAGGCGTGGCTATTAAGGTGCTGAAAAGTCCGATTGTACTCTGTGGCAACAAAAGCTCCGGCAACATGACTCAGATGATCCTATCTTCTCGAAGTTGTACACATTTGAGGATACTTCAGCCCTGAAGACATCTACCAACTTATTTTACATCGTAGTAGTAGCGCCACCAACTGGTAAAAGCTAATACAAGTTATTTTCTTGGATGTTTTTCTCCGTGCAACTCAACAAGGTCGCCCTCATATATGCTCGGATGACTGTTTCGGCCATGAGGATGTCACAATACGAAATTCGTGATTTTTCGTGAAAAGTTGTGGGAGTGGCATTGCACTGTTCGGCAATAAAACAAAGCTGATTATGAGGTTCTAAATATGAACGACAACTCGTAAAACTTTACACACACATCAGGCCGAGCAAATTTATCAATATTTTATACGTTAGTTGTGCAGCTTTTTTGAAATGGCTCGCCATGGCCCTCGAGAAATGTTAAAAAAAAGCAGCTCTGGTTGAGTGTTTCACCTCGCTTTTTGTAAATTTTATGGAGTACAGTGAACCCTCGGTTATCGCGGTTAATGGGGACCGAGACCACCCGCGAAAACTGAAAATCCGCGAAGTAGCGGCGCACCTTCAAAAATGCTTAAAAAAAATATACAATATATATAATAAATATAGAAATATATATATATATATATATATATATATGTATATATATATATAGATATATAGATATATATATACGGGGAGAGAGAGAGTGAAATTCATGTTATAACAAAAAAACCAAATTATTATTAAAACGTATTATTTTTTTATTCCCCAGCCATTCTTTTTGTATTTATTTAATTACTCCGACTTTTACCTGCTGGTACGCCGTCCGGTGTGCCCTGTGAAATGAAAGGTGGCATTCTTTATTTATTTATTCATTTATTCATTCATAACTGACAGCCTCGCGCTCCGCTCGTGCCCGGGCAGAAGAGGTGCTCCAATTTGGCTTAACTGTGACACACGCCCGTCCTCCTCCCCCGGAGCTTCCATTCGGTTAAACTTAGGGGCCGCTTGGCACCGCCCGTGCCCGGGGAAGGTGCTCCTCTTCGGCTTACTGTGACGCGAGCATGCCCTCCTCCTCCGGAGCTTCCATTCGGTTAAACTTAGGGGCCGCTTGGAACCGCCCGTGCCCGGGGAAGGTGCTCCTCTTCGGCTTACTGTGACGCGAGCATGCCCTCCTCCTCCGGAGCTTCCATTCGGTTAAACTTAGGGGCCGCTTGGCACCGCCCGTGCCCGGGGAAGGTGCTCCTCTACGGCTTAACTGCCACGCACGCCGGCCGGAGCTCTGGTACGGTCCGAACCGCGCGAAACGTCGCCACCGATCGTGTCCGGGGGAACGTGCTCTTCTTCGTCCACTCTCCTCTTCGCCCACGCTCTTCTTCGGCGCACGCCGGCCGTCTAACCGCTCCAGCGCCCCGTCGTGCCGCTCGGCGAAACTACAATGCCCCCGAATATTTTTTAGACCAGCGAAGCACTGAACCCGCGAAAGGTGAACCGCGAAGTAGCGAGGGTTCACTGTATGTATAAGACCAAGACCTACAAAAAAGTCTCTTGGAGCAATGAGCTAGGTTTTACAGGAAGTCGGCCATTTTGAATTTACTTAAAAGGGGGCGGGTCACCACAATGGACTTTGTGTAGAAATTATTATTGGGGCCCGAGCAGCGACCGCGGCGAGGTCCCTATTGTTTTTGTAGAAAATATTATTACTTTTATTATTATTATTATTATTATTATTATTAGGGCCTGAGCAGCGACCGCTGCGAAGTCCCTATTGTTTTTGTAGAAATTAGTATTATTATTATTTTTCCGATTGTTCGATCGCATTTTTGACCCCCGAAACATGCACAAAAACTCACCAAACTTGGCAGTCTCATCGGGCATGGCGAAAAATTTTATATTTTTTAACGTCTAATATGAACAGGAAGTGAGTTATGAATTTTTGAAAGTCCGACTTTTGCCCTTTTTTGCATGTTTACAGGGGTCATTCTTTTGCACCCTGATCCTAAAGGCTTCATCTGATTGCCTTAAAGTTCTGTCTGGAGCATCTTAAGACCTGGGACAAACACTGGGGCTAAAATTTTTTGTTTCCGAAATACTATATGACGGGGGCGGGGCTTCAAAGTTTTCACTTAAGATTTCCTTCGCCGCAATGGACAAAATGCTTAATAACTCTCCTGCACATGCTGCTAAAAATCCAAAACTTCACATGTACATAAAGAGTCGGTACCTGAAGACATCTATATGTTTATATTCAGTTATACACCTTGCGCCAATCAATATCAATTTTTACATTTTGACGTACTGCACGGTGCCCTTTTAACGAATCCGATTGAAAATTGGCTAGAAAAGACTCAAGACATTGATCTTACTCTATCCCTATTTTTATGACTTTCCTTCAAAGGGCGTGGCTATTACGGTGCCGCAGATTCTGATTATTCTCCGTGGCAACAAAAGTTCCTGCAAAATGATTCAGATGATCCATCTTCTGGAAATCTTTCACATTTGAGGATATTCAGGCCCTGAAGACGGCTGCCAACTTATTTTTGATCGCAGTGGTAGTGCCACCAACTGGTTAAAACAAATACAAATTATTTTCGTTGATGTTTTTCTCCGGGCAAGTGAACAAAATCTACCTTATATTTGCTCGGATGAGTGTTTAGGCCTTGAGCATGTCACAATACGAAAGTCTTTCGCCTTCTTCAGAGTGTCACATGATGCTGTCTTGTGACCCGTCTTTATCAGCTGATGTTCCATGAGGGCGTGACTTACCTGTCACAAGAATGAAGGCAAGTCACGCCCCCCGCTGTCCGTTCACTCCGCCAAGATGCTGGTCCAGGTGGTAGAGAGGATGAAGGCTCCCTTGTCTCTGTTCATGGTTTTTATGCCTCGCTTGCAGATCTCAATGGCCTCTCTGATCCAGCGCTGTTGTTTGTTCTCTTCTGTGCGGATGACCCTGCCCTTCTCCCGGTCCATGATGTGGTTTTCCCTTTTGCAGTGGTCAGTGATTGCTGATTTGTAATGTTCATGTTGTGCTTGTTCTTTTACTGCTCTGATTTTTTTCATTTTTTTGACAGGTAAGTCACACCCTCATGGAACATCAGCTCAAGACACCATCATGCGACACTCTGAAGAAGGCGAAAGACTCGCCGAAACATGTCAGGTAAAAAATTAACCGAAAACATAATTGTCTGCTTTTAATGAATCAGTCAAATATCAATAATAAGAAGACAAAATGAACCTAATACAAATAAATGAATGCTTAATAACTCCCCTGCACATGCTCCTAAAAATCCAAACCTTCACCTGTAAATAAAACGTCCCGACCTGAAGACATCTTAATGTTATTATTTTGTTATACACACAGTGCCGCCAAGTGGAATCAAAAATTTGTTTTTATTTTAATTTTCACGTACTGCACGGTGCCCTTTTGACGAATCCGACTGAAAATTAGTCAGAAAAGACTCAAGACAATGATCTTACTCTCTGCCGAATTTTGTGACGTTTTGGCAAAAGGCGTGGCTATTAAGGTGCTGAAAAGTCCGATTGTACTCTGTGGCAACAAAAGCTCCGGCAACATGACTCAGATGATCCTATCTTCTCGAAGTTGTACACATTTGAGGATACTTCAGCCCTGAAGACATCTACCAACTTATTTTACATCGTAGTAGTAGCGCCACCAACTGGTAAAAGCTAATACAAGTTATTTTCTTGGATGTTTTTCTCCGTGCAACTCAACAAGGTCGCCCTCATATATGCTCGGATGACTGTTTCGGCCATGAGGATGTCACAATACGAAATTCGTCCTTTTTCATGAAAAGTTGTGGGAGTGGCATTGCACTGTTCGTCAATAAAACAAAGCTGATTATGAGGTTCTAAATATGAACGACAACTCGTAAAACTTTACACACACATCAGGCCGAGCAAATTTATCAATATTTTATACGTTAGTTGTGCAGCTTTTTTGAAATGGCTCGCCATGGCCCTCGAGAAATGTTAAAAAAAGCAGCTCTGGTTGAGTGTTTCACCTCGCTTTTTGTAAATGTTATGGAGTACAGTGAACCCTCGGTTATCGCGGTTAACGGGGACCGAGACCACCCGCGAAAACTGAAAATCCGCGAAGTAGCGGCGCACCTTCAAAAATGCTTAAAAAAAATATACAATATATATAATAAATATATATATATATATATATATATATATATATATATATATACGGGGAGAGAGAGAGTGAAATTCATGTTATAACAAAAAAACCAAATTATTATTAAAACGTATTATTTTTTTATTCCCCAGCCATTCTTTTTGTATTTATTTAATTACTCCGACTTTTACCTGCTGGTACGCCGTCCGGTGTGCCCTGTGAAATGAAAGGTGGCATTCTTTATTTATTTATTCATTTATTCATTCATAACTGACAGCCTCGCGCTCCGCTCGTGCCCGGGCAGAAGAGGTGCTCCAATTTGGCTTAACTGTGACACACGCCCGCCCTCCTCCCCCAGAGCTTCCATTCGGTTAAACTTAGGGGCCGCTTGGCACCGCCTGTGCCCGGGGAAGGTGCTCCTCTTCGGCTTTCTGTGACGCGAGCATGCCCTCCTCCTCCGGAGCTTCCATTCGGTTAAACTTAGGGGCCGCTTGGAACCGCCCGTGCCCGGGGAAGGTGCTCCTCTACGGCTTAACTGCCACGCACGCTGGCCGGAGCTCTGGTACGGTCCGAACCGCGCGAAACGTCGCCACCGATCGTGTCCGGGGGAACGTGCTCTTCTTCGTCCACTCTCCTCTTCGCCCACGCTCTTCTTCGGCGCACGCCGGCCGTCTAACCGCTCCAGCGCCCCGTTGTGTCGCTCGGCGAAACTACAATGCCCCCGAATATTTTTTAGACCCGCGAAGCACTGAACCCGCGAAAGGTGAACCGCGAAGTAGCGAGGGTTCACTGTATGTATAAGACCAAGACCTACAAAATAGTCTCTTGGAGCAATGAGCTAGGTTTTACAGGAAGTCGGCCATTTTGAATTTACTTAAAAGGGGGCGGGTCACCACAATGGACTTTGTGTAGAAATTATTATTGGGGCCCGAGCAGCGACCGCGGCGAGGTCCCTATTGTTTTTGTAGAAATTGTTATTAGGGCCCGAGCTGCGACGGCTGCGAGGTCCCTATTGTTTTTGTAGAAAATATTATTACTTTTATTATTATTATTATTATTATTATTATTAGGGCCTGAGCAGCGACCACCTTGCACCACCCAGTGGTGACAAAAATGATAATTTTTTACATTTTGACGTACTGCACGGTGCCCTTTTAACGAATCTGATTGAAAATTGGCCAAAAATGACTTTAGACATTGATCTTACTCTATCCCTATTTTTGTGACTTTGCTTCGTTGGGCGTGGCTATTACGGTGCCGCAAAGTCTGATTATTCACCGTGGAAACAAAAGTTCCGGCAAGATGACTCAGATGATCCTATCTTCTCGAAAATTTTCACATTTAAGGATATTGCAGCCCTGAAGTCATCTACCAACTTATGTTTGATTGTAGTAGTAGCGCCACCAACTGGTCAAAGCAAATACAAATTATTTTTGTTGATGTTTTTCTCTGAGCAGGTTAACAAGATCGCCCTCATATTTGCTCGGCTGAGTGTTTCGTCCTTCAGGATGTCACAATACGAAATTCGTTATTTTTTGTGAAAAGCTGTGGGCGTGGCATCGCACATATCACCAATAAAACAACACGTATTTTGAGGTTCTAAATATGAACGAAAACTCATGGAACTTTGCACACACATCAGGCCTGACAAAATCATGAATATTTCATTAGTTTCTCGTGCAGTTTTTTTAAAAATGACTCTCTATCGCCCTCTAGAAATTTTCAAAAGAGCAGCCCCGGTTGTGTGTTTCACCTAGCTTTTTGAAAAATTTATGTTGATTGTATAAGGCCAAGACCTTCAAAAAAGTCTCTTGGAGCCATGAGCGAAATAGCACAGGAAGTCGGCCATTTTGAATTAACTTCAAAGGGGGCGTGTCACCACAATGGACAAAATGCTTAATAACTCCCCTGCACATGCTCCAAAAAATCCAAAACTTCACCTGTACGTCAAACGCGGACCTGAAGACATCTATATGTTCTTATTCTGTTATACACATAGCGCCACCTAGTGTAATCAATCTTTTTTTTTTTTTTTTTACACGGAGCCCTTTTGACGAATCTGACTATATTTTTTGTCACAAGCACCTCTAGACATTGAACTCTCTGCCAAATTTTGTAACTTTTTGGCGATGGGCATGGCCGTTAGGGTGCGTACTGCACGGAGCCCGTTTAACACATCTGAGTGAAAATTTGTCAGAACAGCCTCAAGACATTGATCTTAGTCAATGCCGAATTTTGCGACTTTTCAGCAAAGGGCGTGGCCACGACGGTGCCGCATTGTCTGATTTTTCTCTTTGGCAACACAAGTTCCTGTAACATCACTCAGATCATGCTATCATCTCAAATTTTTTCACATTTGAGGAGAGCCCAACCCTGAAGACATCGACAAACTAATTCTTAATCGTAGTGGTAGCGCCACCAACTGTTAAAATCAAATACAGGTTATTTTTGTTGATGTTTTTCTCCGAGCAGGTTAATAAGGTCTAACTCATATTTGCTCGGATGAATGTTTAGCCCTTCCGGATGTCGCAATACGAAATGTATCATTTTTTGTGAAATGTTGTGGGTGTGGCTTTGCATAGTTCGCTAATAAACTTAGGCTTATTTTGAGGTTCTAAATATTCATGAAAACTCATGAAACTTTGCATACACATCAGGCCTGGCAAAACCATCAATATTTTATTAGTTTCTCATGCAGCTTTTAAAAAATGGCTCTCTATCGCCCTCTAGAAATTTTCAAAAAAGCAGTTGGTTGAGTGTGATACCTAGGTTTTTGAAAATTTTGTGGAGTATTTATAAGGCCAAGACCTACAAAATATTCTCTTGGAGCCATGAGCTAAATTGCACAGGAAGTTGGCCATTTTGAATTTACTTAAAACATTGATGACGCTTTGACAACAAAAGCTGCTCTAAATTTAACAACGCAAAAATTTCTCTTGAAGGTTCCTCACGTTATTTCTCGTAAATATTTAACATTTCCAACAAAACTCGCCAAACTTGGCAGTCTCATCGGGCATGGCGAAAAATTTGATATTTTTGCGTCGTCATAAACGACGCAAACAAAATGGCTCTCTAGCTCCAACTAGAGTGGGAAACATCAAAGGAAAAACTGGCCCGTTTGACGTAGGCCTCCGAAAATTGCCAGGCACGTGTAGTACCCCGAGATGTACAAATACTTTCTTTGATGACAATAGTCTATAATGAACAGAAAGTGAGTTATGAATTTTTGAAAGTCCAACTTTCGCCCATTTTTGCACGTTTACAGGGGTCATTCTTTTGCACCCTGATGCTACAGGGTTCATCCGATTGCCTTACAATTCCGGCTGTACCATTTTAAGACCTGGGACAAACACTGGGACAAAAATCTTTAGTTTCCGAAATACTATATGACGGGGGCGGGGCTTCAAAGTTTTCGTTGAATATTTCCTTCGCCGCAATGGACAAAATGCTTGATAACTCCCCTGCACAAGCTGCTAAAAATACAAAACATCACAGGTACATAAAGAGTCGGTAGCCGAAGACATCTACATGTTTGTATTCAGTTATACACCTTGCGCCACCTAGTGGTGACAACAATTTTTTTTTTTACAATTTAACGTACTGCACGGAGCCCTTTAAACAAATTCGGCTCAAAATTGGTCAGAACAGACTCAAGAAATCGATCTTACCCCATACCAAATTTTGTGACTTTTTGTCAAAGAGCGTGGCTTTAACGGTGTTGCAAAGTCTGATTATTCACCGTGGAAACAAAAGCTCCGGCAACATGACTCAGATGATCCCATCTTCTTGAAATTTTTCACATTTGAGGATATTCCAGCCGTTGAGACCTCTAGCAACTTATTTTTGATCGTAGTGGTAGTGCCACTGTCAGGTTTAAATGTCCTGACGCCTTTTGGGCGAGCTTATTGAAATGGCCAAGGCCAGAGAGGAACCAAGCTACGCTCATGTGTCACTCTTGTTACTCCTTTCAACCAATGAATTAGGCAGCCAGGATTTGCCATCTACCAATTTGCGGAACCTGTCCTCAGCAATGTTTGCACCTTTGTTATCCCAATGTGTGCGTTCAAATAGTGGTGCATTTTTCCTGGTGTGAGATCAAATTGTCAAGTTGATTTGCTGTTCAAACTTTGACTTTCTCACACCCGCCTACGCTCTTCCTGCTTATTCTAACAATTTCTCTCTAACAAGTTCTCTGTTTTGTGACCTTGGTTCTCAAACGCTTCTACTTCTTATCAGTCTGGAATGTGCACCTGGTTTTGTGTCTTACAAGCCTGAATCAGTGCAAAACATTCTGCTGCTTGTCCTGAACATACAGATTTTAATATCCCTTGAAACTAAATTTCAATTTGCAATCCTAATAAAAATGTCTCTCCAGTCGGGAGAAAAGTGTCCAAAAGGTCAGGTCGCGGCTTGGTGGCAATTTGGATGCGGCCTCCACAGTCGTGAGGCATGTTCTACTGGTGCGGGAAAAAATGACGCAGAGCGCACCCCACCTTATCAGTGTAATGTGTCCCTGTGACAATTAGGTCGCCGTGCAATGTGAATGTGGTGGACAAGGATGTCATTTTTGGATTCCTTAAAGCAGCGGTCAGGACTGCTTGATCACACTCTGACGTGGCTCTCGCCACGGGATCCAATTGTTGTGACTAATATACAAATGGATTCACTTTGCCCTGGTTCCTTCAGTAACCCAGGCTAATGAAGTCATTTTTTGCAGTCACTGTTTGCTCAAATGGCTCATAGTAATTTGGTAGTGCGTTAAGATGCTTTGTCAATACAATCTTCTTTTTGGTCTCATCTTCCCTTGAACATTATGTTTACTACACACTAGACATGACCTACAATTTTTTTATTTTAATTTTTTTTTTAATTTGTAGAACTTGTGGTACAGCAAATGTCCTGTACTCTGGCTATCAATCATCATACTATGGATATCAATCATATCAATCATCATACTATGGATATCAATCATCATCCCCCCCCTGTTGAGACATGGGAGTTCCCATGACTCAATTTATCAATTAAATATCAAGTTGGTAATGCTAATACATTGTAATCAATGATTTCATGCGTGACAAGTTCAAAAGCTTTGTCAGCCGCAAGTGTTCAAACTATTTTTTGTCATTGGCTTGTCATAAATGATGTCCAGCAATGGTAATTTCAGAAATCAGAAATCCCTTTGTCATTGTACTCAAGTGTGCAACGAGATTAGAGAGTTCCCCTCTCCAGTGCAATACAACAATAATTCAGATAAATATATAAATTTGATAAATAAGAGAATAGTTAGTGCGGGAGGGAGAGCCGTTAGCCGCTGCGTTTATGCGCGCCGCCATCTTGTATTCTTGAGTATTCTGAGTAATTTGCAATCCATGCCCGACAATAATTGCACACTTCTTTCAAAGACATCATTTACTTCTCTTTTATTTCTTTTAAGGCTTTGGCACAGTTTTTTCTTTTTGCTTATCACTGACAATGCGCCCTTTTTTAATCGAAATGAGGCCTCAGTAAGTCACTTACTTTTGATACATTGTATCTGATAGTCCCTTGCAGACTAACCATGTGTTGCACGTCATCGCCCAAACAGACTCTATTGTGAGCTACTTCTAATAATTTATTGACGTCCTATTTTGTTCTTCCAAATGTAGCAACCGATAATAATGTGCCCTTTTAAAGTTTTGACGTTTGTTTGAATTCGCCCTTGCTTATTGACTCTGATATTAAGGTCCAATTGTGTCAGTGTATCACGGCCTAATAAGTAAAACGCACGTTGATGTAGAACTGCTTCTCCACTTGCTTTTTTTGTTTGTTTTTTACGTCACGTGATCCTCCGTTGCTTTCACGACTGGTCCTGACAAATCACAAATTTCTTATCAAACTTGATTCTGTCTGTGTAAATTGTAATCGGTTTTCCTGGGTGGTTGACGGCAGTTTCGAGCAAAGTGGCCATGTTTCCTACAGTTGTAGCAGACGTCGTCTTTTGTTGGCAGGTGTCCTCTTCCTCTTCCACGTCCTTGGTAGAAGATCGGTGCTGACGGGGTGGTCGTGAGGCCCGCAGCCCATTTACGCATATTATCTTGGATTGGTGTGATTGTTTGGCAGGCCGCTTTGCATTCATCTCTTGTGGCAGGCTTCCCAGGGCGCTGTTGTCCACTTGTTGAGGCAATCCCGGCTCCTTTTCTCGCTGGCCCTCCTCCTCAGCTCTCTCACCCTGACTTCCTTTTTCACTGTCACTGTCTCTTTGATCCTCGGCTGGTGCATTTCCTCCTTTTTTTCTCGCTCCTGTTTCTTCGTCTTTCTTTATCTCCATATTAAGTACTTTCTGCTTCTTCTCTTAAACGTCTTTCACTCTCTTTCTAAATCAGCACACATCTTTCTTGGAGATGATAACCACCGGACTGCACCACTCCGACTTGGAAGGCTCAATGACTCCAAGCTTCAGCATTTCCTGGAGCTCCTTGGTTAGTCTCTCCACCAAGTGTTGCGGAACTCGGTAGGGGCGCTGACGAATTGGTAATCCTTCTTTGAGACGAATGACGTGTTCTACCACCGTCGTCTTCCCTGGGCTGGCGGAAAAAAGAGAAGGCACCGTCTTGAAAATTAAGCACATCTCTGTGACTTGCTTGGGTTTCCGACGTGCCAGTGCAGGCGCATCTGTCGTCGTCGAGGACTCCAGCTCTGCCTCGTCATCATCATCATCATCATCATCATTGTCGTCGTCCTCGTCCTTGTCGTCGTCGTCGTCCTCCTCCACCTTCCGCGCGAGTATGACCTCCTTTGGAGCCTGGTTTGAACGCTCCTTCCACTCTTTGAGGAGGTTCACATGATAAGTTTGTTTATTTTTTTTCTTCTCCGGATGGAAAATCTCATAGGTCACTGGACCCATCTTCCGGGTGACCTCATATGGCCCCTGCCACTTTACTAAAAGCTTGTTGTTGCATGTGGGGAGAAGCCGCAATACTTTTTGGCCGGGTTTAAACTCCCGGTGGCGAGCTTGCTGGTCATACCAGGTCTTCTGGCTTTTCTGGGCCTCCCGCAGGTTGACCTCTGCCTCCTACTGGTACCTGGCCAGTCTCTCCCTCATTTCCAGCACAAATTTCACCACCCCCCGATCACTTCACGTGGTGGTAGGTGCCTCCTAGGCCTTTCGGAGCAAGTCCAATGGCCCCTGAACCTCCCAAGCATGCAAGAGTTCAAAGGGAGAGAAACATGTTGACGCCTGAGGAACTTCGCGATAGGCAAACAGCAAAAAGGGCAGCCACCGGTCCCAGTCTTTTCCAGTATCATCCACAAATTTCTGGAGCATCTTCTTTAAGGTCTGATTGAACCTTTCCACTAGTCCATCAGTCTATGGGTGGTATGGAGTGGTTTTGATGGCGGAGATGCCCAGTTGTTTGTTGAACAGTTGCATTAACCTTGAAGTGAAATTGGTTCCCTGGTCTGTTAGAATCTCATCTGGTATGCCAACTCTGGAAAGGAGTTGCACCAAGGCACAAAGTACTGCCGGAGCAGTGATTGTGCGCAATGGAAATGCCTCTGGGAAACGTGTGGCGTTGTCACACACTACACCACTGCTTTTTGTCAAAGGACCCACAATGTCCATAGCAATCCTGCGGAATGGAATGTGCAGCTTTTTTAAAATGGCTTGCCATGGCCCTCTAGAAATATTCAAAAACATCAGCCCTGGTTGAGTGATTCACCTACTTTTTGTAAATTCGATGGAGTATGTATAAGGCCAAGACCTACAAAAAAGTCTCTTGGAGCCATGCGCTAGGTTTTACAGGAAGTCGGCCATTTTGAATTTACTTAAATGGGGGCGGTTCACCACAATGGACTAAATGCTTAAAAACTCCCCTGCTCATGCTCTAAAAAAATCCCAAACTTACCCTGTACATAAAACGTCCCGACCTGAAGACATCTATATATTATTATACTGTTATACACACAGGTCCACCTCATGGTTTCAAAACAATATTTTTTTTTTACATTTTAATATGCTGCACGGATCCCTTTTCAGGAAGCCGAATGAACATTTGTCAGAACAGCCTCAAGACGTTGATCTTAGTCTATGCTGAATTTTGTGACTTTTCAGCAAAGGGCGTAGCCATTACGGTGCTGCAGAAATTTATTAATCTCTGTGGCAACAAAAGCTACCGTAACATGAATCAGATGATCCTAACTTCTATAATATTTTCAAATTTAAGGATAGTCCAACCCTGAAGACATCTACCAACTTATTTTTCATCGTAGTGGTAGTGCCACTTACTGGTTAAAGCAAATACAAGTTATTTTTGTTGATATTTTTCTCAGAGTAGGTTAACAAGTTTGCTTATTTTGAGGTTCGAAATTTAAATGAAAAATCAGGCCTGGCAAATTCATCAATATTTTATTAGTTTGTTGTTTAATTTTTTTTAAATGGCTCGCTATCGCCCCCTTGAACATTTGGAAAAAAAAACAGCCCCGGATCTGTGTTTCTTCAAACTTTTTGAAAATTTGATGATGCATGTATAAAGCCAAGACAGAATAAGAAGTGTCTGGGAGCCACATTCTAAATTGACAGGAAGTCAGCCATTTTGGACTTACTTCAAACATGGACGAGGCTTTGACAACAAAAACTGCTTGAACTTTAACTCCACAAAAATTCCTTGTGAGGATTCCTCACGTTTTTTCTCGTAAATATTTCACATTTCCAACGTGCCGGTACCCCAACGTTGCCAGGGCTGCGAGGGCCCTTTATCGCAGCTCGCAGCGCTAGTTATTATTTTTTTTCTATTTTCCGATCGTTCGATCGCATTTTTGACCCCCTAAACATACACGAAAACTCACCAAACTTGACAGTCTCATATGGAGATGGTGAACGACCGTGGAAGAACAGTCAGTTAGCGATGACGCAAGAGAGGCTGTGCACCGAGAACGTTTTCTGAATATCACTATTGTGCCCTGACAGGTATGTGTTGGTAATGTATCAACCAAGCTGAGGCACGAACGAACTCTGAGGAGACGCAACCCGTGACGTCACTAGTAGTAGTTTCGTGTGGTTTTCACACCTCCTGTCTCATCCCTGAAAGCCATGTCTTGAATTCATCTCCACACTGGAATACCGTATCATACCCTCCCTCTATCGATGTATAAGGGCAGTCTATAATCAGATGGTCCATATTTTGACACTCATGGTTACACCAGGGGCATGCTTGCGTAGCCACTGCCCCCCATCTTTGCAAATTTTGGGCTGTACGTCCTTGTTTGCAAAGGATCCTGTTGTAGGATGTCCACTCTCTCCTGCTGGTTCCATTATAGCCTGGGAGCTTCTCAGTGGGGTCTCCAATTCTCTCGCCTCCAACAGGTACATTTCCTCTCCATAGGTCGCGCCACCTATCTGCTGACGTGTGCTCTGATTCCCGTTCTTGGCTGAAGGGTCTTCTGGATCTCAGGCGGTGCCCTCCTGGGTTGTGTGCTAGGGCCCGACACAGGGGAGCCTCCTCCGGGAGTGCCAATATATTTTTTTGCATGATCTGTGTTGCCTGCTCTCTTCTAACTGCTGGAGGTTCAATGTTGCACATTGTTGGAAGCCAGTTTATAGGAGTAGAACGTATGGCGCCCGATATCAGTCTCATTGCTTCATTCAGCTGGACATCAACTTTGGATGTATGTGCACACCGGCCCCATACGGGGCTGCAATATTCAGCCACGCTGTAGCACAGTGCCATGACTGACGTCCGTAGAACGTTTTGGTTGGCACCCCAACCTGTTCCCGTAAGTTTACGGATTAGTGCCACTCTTGATTTCAGCTTCTGGGCTGTATTTTCTAGGTGTTTCCTGTAGGTGAGAGTTCTGTCTAGAGTTACCCCTAGATATTTTGGTTCACAATCCACCGGCAGGTTTCCCCCCTCTATTTCCACCCTTAGCTTGTAATTAGCTTGCTGGTTGGTTAGATGGAATGTTGTTACCACTGTCTTGGTTCTGTTCATTCTTAGGTACCATCTTTTAAAGTAATTTGAGAGCAACGCTATGTCCAGCGATAATGTTCTCTTGATTGTACCAAAATCCCTGTCTTGGGTTACCAATGCCCAGTCATCCGCATAACCGAATTTCCAGGATTCGTATCTGGAGGCAGGCCCTGGCATTAAGCGACCAGTTAATAGTTCGAATGGCGCAAAACCTGTTATTTTGTGAACAGTTTGGCGGACGACCAACAGGGCTAGGGGCAAAGCTTGCAACCACGTCATTTTTGTTTGAGCCATGATCTTAGCCAATTTTTCTTTCAAATTCCTGTTAAACCTTTCAACTTTGCCTTGGCTCTGGGGGTGGTAGACACACCCAAAGCGATGCTTCAGCCCCAACAGCGCCTCCACTTTAGCCAGCGCTTTGTTGTTAAAATGTGTCCCATTATCAGATCTGATTAAAGCAGGGAAACCATGTGTCGGAATATAATGATTTACCAAAGCTTTAAGGACTGACGTGGTATCTTCCTTTGCACACGGATACGCCTCCGGCCAGCGTGAATAAGAATCCACAATGACCAGAAGGAACCGCTTCCCGTTCACCCTGTCAATCATGTCCGTGAAATCAATTACAATTTCTGCTCCAGGCCAGGCCACAGGGGAGAACGCCCCTGGCTTGGGTTTTAATGTCGGTCGTGCATTAAATGTTTGACATAGTTCACAAGCCGCCACAAACTGCCAGACCACCTCCTGTAACCTTGGATGCCACCACTGACGAAGTTTTGGAAGCATTGCCTGAGGCCCCACATGTGCCACTGTATGGGCCTCAGCCAACACTGAGGTCATGAGTTGCCCTTCAGGGAGGACCGGCTGGCCCCTGGGACCCACCCGCCTGACCACCTTAGATGCGATCCACATTTATTTTTGTTCCGGCGACGACTTACCTTGTGCATCCATAATATCCTCCAGTGCCACTTCGGGTGCCACTGGAAGATCCGGGGGTTCCCCATCCCAGACCACAGCTGGGGTTGTTAACATCATCCCGCCCTGAGGGGTGTATCCAGCCACCTCTTTCGCGAGAGCATCCGCCCTCTCATTACCTTTCGCCACCATGGTGTTGGCCTTTGAGTGTCCCGGGACCTTTACAATCGCCAATTCGTGTGGACCCTTAATTGCTTCATACAATCGCTCCATCAAAGTTCTATGAGCAATTTCTTTGCCTTTCGCTGTTAGCCAGCCATTGTGCAACCACCCCTTTAGGTCAATCAGGGCAGCTGACGCTGCATATGCCGAATCAGTATATACAGTTAATTGCTGTCCTGGACACTGTTCCAAGGCCAACACCAGCGCCAACACCTCTGCCGCCTGGGCGGAGGGTTTTATTGTCAACTTCTGAGCTGTCACTGGGAGGAAGAAAGAACCTTTCCACTCCACCACTGCCGCGGCCGCGTGGAGTGTCCCATCCTTGGCACGCCAACAACACCCATCGGTGAACATAACCCGTCCACCTTCCAATGGTTCCGCATACAAGTCCTCACGGACCTTCTGATCTTTCTGTACTTTCAGAGCGCACTCATGTGCCCCTTCCAGGAGGTGATTAGCCATGTTCACACCATCATGCACATAAGTAACGTTTGGTGCCATCAATGTTTTCATCATCCGTGTTTGTCGCAGGGGTGTCAATGTAAATGCCACCGATGCTACAAAAGCTGACACCCCATGATCTGTCAACACCTGGACGGGATACCCCATGACCACATGAGCTGTTTTCTGTAGGACCTTTGCCAGGCCTGCTGCGTACCTAACACAGTCTGCTTGTTTCTGTTCAATTCCGTCTGATGGCACACTACAATACAATAAAACTGCCCTGTCTGTTCCATGTCTTTGGTACAATGCCGCATTCACTGTTTTCTCACTGCTCGCAACGTCTAAATAAAACACCTTAGTGTAATCTGGAGTGGCCAAAGCTGCTGCTGATGCTAATTCCTGAATTAATTGCACAAAGAATGCATCATCCTCAGGGGTCCACTGCAATGTGGCCTTCAAATTTCTGACCCCTTGTTGTTTGACCAGGGCCCGCAAGCCTGCTGTTTTATCCACATAACATGGGATGTATGCTCGGCTGTAGCCACACAATCCCAAGAAAGACAACATGTCCTGCACTGTGTGTGGACGTGGGTGTTGCAGGATGGAGCTGCGGTGATTTGGGGACATAGCCAAGCCGGCTGGGGTGATGACACGCCCCAGAAAAATCACAGACTTACGACAGCACTGTAACTTTTTCCTTGACACTTTGAAGCCCAGGTCAGCAAGCTTCAACAGCACTGCTCGTGTGGCTTCCACACACTGGTCGGATGTTTCGGCCGCAATGAGGAGATCGTCCACATACTGCAGGAGCACTGAGCCTTGGGGTAGCGCACATGAAAATAACAAGTCCTTCAAGACCTGATTAAAAATTCCTGGCGAATTCTTAAAGCCCTGAGGGAGTCTTTTGTACTGCAATTTCACCCCTTTGTAAGAAAATGCAAACACGTGTCGTATTGATTCAGCCAGCGGTAAACAGAAATATGCATTCGCCAAATCAATTACCGTATACCACTGTTTCTGCGGGTCCAGGGAGGACAGGATGCGATGGGGGTCAGGAACTGGCAAAACTGGAGTTATAGTGATGTCATTCACTGGCCGCAAATCGTGGGCCATCCTCCATGTCACCCCATCAGCCTTCTGGACCGGCCTCAGAGGTGTGTTCCAAGAGGACGCCGACGTTTCCAACACCCCCGCATCCCACAATCCTGCCACTGTGTCCTCCATTCCTTTGTCTGCTTCCTTCGGCCATCGATATTGAGGACGGCGAACCGGAATGGAGCAGTCAACTTCCAATTGGATTGGCTGAACCGTCCGACAAAAACCAACATCAAATGGACCCTGTGACCACACGGTCTGTGGCATTTGATCCAACATTGCCTGTGCGGACTCATGGTCCGTCTGTTCCCGCCCATGATGGCGGTCCAAGAATACCAATTCAAGGTCTGACTTATCTACCATTTTTGCCATTATCCTGTAACTTTTGGTTGCAGCTGAGTGCCACACATCTAGAATTTCAGTCATCATCCAGTCATGTTGTTGTGTTAATCGTTTCACCATGGGCCCCAATTGGCGGGGATCATGGCCTGGCGACACAGCTAGTGACACGTGAGGCAAACCTTCCTCACTCATTCGATACCATTGCTCTTGCTCCGGCGACAACTGCACATATGCTGCCACCCCCTCGGGGCCCACAAAGATGCATGGTGCGCGCAATATCCAACCATCCCCCTCAATTTCTTCGAACGCATCTCTATATATGTCATCTGATTCTCTATCATAATATAGAGTGCAGTGCAATGGATCCAGTGGGGGGTGGTACGGTGCCAATGTCTGGATCCACGGTTTCCACAAGAGGTATGTGGAGTAGACACCTCCCCCAAGTGGAGTCTCAGGATTCAATCTAGCCCAGTAGATCCGTGCCGTTTCAGGTACTGTGGGGAGTGGTGCCATCAACCACTGACCCCTAGGTGTCACAGGCTGGAAGCATTCCAGTACCTGTCCGTCAGGAAATGTCACTGTAAGTCCCTTCTCGCCGCACAATATCTGGGCTCTCAATGCTGACAACATGTCTCTGCCCATTAAATTGATGGGTGTGTCCATTGCATGAACATATGAATGATATAGTCTCTGTCCAGTGTTTGTAATTTCCGTTTTCAGTGGCCGAGTAAAGGGCAGAGTCTGAGGACGTCCCGAGAAGCCGACTAACGTTGTAACTCGCCTCGACAACGCTGTACTTGGCAGTGGCATGTTGATTGATGAATGTGTTGCTCCAGTGTCCACCAACATCTGGACTGGAGTGTCCGCCACTGTCAACTGAAGCATTGGCTCTGCCTGGCCAGTGCTTCCCGAGCTTCCCAGGCCCCCCTATTCGTCTGGGCCGTACCACTGGTCAGCTTGGAAATACTGACCCCATGGATTCGGCTGTGGCCACGGGCGGGGCTGCTGCGGTACCCCTTGGTGTGGTGGCCCTGCTTGCTGGTTCTGCTGCTCCACCCCTGGTGGTGGGTTGCCATGACAATCACGTGCCCAGTGGTCAAGGGACCCGCAGTTGAAGCAAGTCCCTGGAGCGAACCCATTCCGCCCCCGGCCTGGGGGGGCGCCACGACCACGCCCTCTGTATCTACCACGGAACCCTTGACCTTGGCGCCGTTCAGCCCCCACTGGAGTTTGATACATCTGTTTTTGTTTCACCTTTTCTTGTTTTGCCTCACCATGCAACTTTGCCAACTGTAGTTTAACCAAACTAGTCGCCAGAGCGTCAGATTCCTTTTGATCTTTATTTGCTTTTTCCATGTAGATGCGGCAATGGTGTATCAAATGCCTCTTAAATCTCGGTTCCGGACAAACCAAAATGTCCGGATCAATTCTCAAAATCGCCTGCACCTCATTTGGGAGGCCGTTCAGCATCGCCGTCCTGAACATCATTTCAGCTTCAGGATAGTTGCCTGGGTGTTTACCTGTGGTCTCAATCCACAGCTCCAATGCCTGAGCATAATGTTGCTCGGGAGTCACATCTTTTCCGTAATTAAAAATTGTTGGCGCCACATCCACTGGGGAGGGAAAGGCCGCCCTCAGCTCCCGAAACAACGCCTCAGAAGTCTCAGCCAAGGGGGTTTCTCTCCCCAGCTGGCGGGTGCCAGCTGCCCCCTCAATATTCTGTAATTGAATCAGGGAACACGATCCCAAAATGGCTTGTCTAAAATCTCCCAATGCTACTCCCTGTCCTGACATGGCGGCTAAGAATTTAGTAATCCAGGCTCGTGCCCCTTTATGCAGCGGAGGCAATTTTTCCACCAATGCAGCCACATCCCGAAGCACCAGAGGCTCATAGTGACGGCCAGCGTGAGTCACCACTAGGGGTGCCATTGTTTGAGGCTGCTCCTGCTGTGCCATCATCTTATCTTTACTGCGTGTATTATAGCCTCGCTCAGCCCTGGACATGCTCTCCTCTTTATCGCCCAGCCTCTCTCCTTCACTCAACGCTCTGAGCATCTGCCGCTGTTCACGTAACACTACCTCGGCTTCCTCATCACTTTCCACTTCCTCCTCGCGGGGATCTGCGTCACTGGGCATTGCCTGCCCATGTTTCCGTGTCCCCGTCATCACTCCCTCTAACATCTCTCTTTCCTCACTTCCGCCCGCTCGTCTGAAGCGCCAGACACAAGAAAACCCTCACATTTCCTCCCATTTTCCATCTCCAAATCCACTCGTGCGTGTCCCAAGCACTTCATACGCAGAACAAATTTAGGCTTCACATTCACACCGCTTCCACACAGACACGTAAATCCCAGATTTTAAACCGTGTCCTGATACGTAAATCCCAGATTTTATACCGTATCTTAACCACGAATAGTTCCAAACTATTCTAGTAGGTAAATCCCAGATTTTATATCCTCCTAACGTCCACACTGTTACACTTTTTTTTTTTTTTTTTTTTAATTTATTTTTTCTTTTTATTATGCCGTTCCGCTCCTCCTTCCTCTTATAATTTAGCGTTGCCAATGTGCAGAATTTGAAAAGGATCTGCTTACCTTATGTCACTGTGGGCCCAAAGAGGAAAGACGGTCGGATGTGCGGCTCCTATCAGGTCGTCACCTGGTGTGGACATGCGAGACCCAGTCTCATGTGGTCTTTCTCGAAGTTCCAAACTTCTTTTACCTCTCATGCATCGCGTCGGCGTCACCATAAATTGTTGGAATTTATCTTTAAATCAATGTTAGAATTTAATTTTAAACCAATGTAAACTCAAATTAATAATCTGACTCCAATTTGTGACTTTACCCAACTCTCACTCATCCAACAATATGCGCGCTCGTTCTGCAATAGAAAGGTATCAGGAAGCCGGCATTTTCACACACGAGTGGATTTATTCCTAACACACAAATCTACAACTTGAGTTTGGGTCCCTCTCAATACAGCTCTCTTTGTCTTCGCTGTTCAGCATTAATTTATAGACACAATATGCAAATGACACAGAGACAAAGGCATCCTGGCATGATTCTATTGGCTATGTGTATGCTGCAGTTAACTTTAGCTTGCTTCTCTTGGTCTTTCTTCAAGTGGTGGCCCCTCCTGCTTGTGGCTGGAGGGTCCAGTTTCTTGTGCATCCCTTCCCCCTCGAGGTATCTGTCTGCGCCAGGCACCGACCTAAAACCTCCCAAACCTCACATTCTTTCACTTTCTTTTTCCAGCTTCACCAGCCACCCACACAGCATTCCACAGAATAACAGTGACACAAGATGCAGGACATCGAATAAAACTAGCCAGGTTTAAACTCTTCCACTCCTTTAAAATAGAGGCACCACTTTTTAGTTTTCTTTGGTATCCTGCCTCTATGAATGTTGTTAGAGCCAGTACCTGTTCTGTGGTGCTTCTGTGCTTTCTAAATCCTGCCTGCTGGCAAGGAATATTCAGCTCCAGGGTTGGTGTTATTCTGGTTAGGATTATCCTCTCCATTATCTTATACATACTGCATAGCAGGGATATTGGTCTGTAGTTATTTGGGTCTTCTGGTGATTTCCCCGGTTTTAAGATGGCTATGACCCTAGCTCTTTTCCAGAGATGGCAGTATCTACCCATGTTTATTGCATCAGTGATAGCAGATGCCATCCATTTAATCGCAGCTGGACCCAGGTGTTTCAACATATCTGGGTAGATCCCATCAACTCCTGCTGCCTTGCCTGACTTCGTTGCTCTGAGTGCTGCTTTCACCTCCTCTTCGCTCACTGGGTGGGAGAACCCGTCTTCTTCTGGCATGTCTCTGATTAGCTGCTGGTACTTTTTCTTTATGGTGGTTTCGAACTTGTAGTCAGGGGTGTGAGCTCCTCTTCCTCTTATATTAATTGCAACACTATCAGGGCTCACTACGTTAGACTGTTTGCTCTTTTTTCCACCCCCGTCCAGTTTTTTAATCAGTTTCCATGCATGTCTACTGGATCTTGTAAAATCCATGCTCTCTACCGTTTCCATCCATCTTCTCTGTCTCTCCTCCTGCAGTCTCTCCAGCAATTTCTCTCCAGTATCTGGATTCTGGGTTTCCTCATAGGATTTTAATATTTCCTCACATTCTGGTGTCCAGCATGGTATATATCTTTTACGGACTCCCCGGGGTATGTGCTTTTTTGCACTGCTCTGAATGAGTTTATTGAACCTAATTATATTCTCCTGTTTTGCTGGGATTCGCTTGCATGTCTTATCAACTTGCTCTGCGAAACCCTGCCAGTTTGCCTTTCTAAAGTTTAAAGGATAATGTAAATGGCAGTCAATTTAAAAACTGAACAAAGAGTAGACTGCTAGGAGCCACTTTTGTGATCCCGGCATGGAAGTCCATTGTTTCAGAGGGGTCTCGTTCACACCTCCTGTGGTGCAGCTGTGATCCAATCTTCCTGCATTCCAATCCTGAGGGTTTGGTCATTAGCATGGTCTAAACTTCAGTTACACTTAAAGGATTTCATACATTTGACTATTAAAGGAATATAAGAGTTTGAGCTTAACATAGTTCATTAGATGTTGGTGCATCCAATGTATGAAAATGTGATATTGTAAAATGCTGAGAGTGTGACTGGTGAAGCGAAACTGGTTGCGGGGGTTGTGCAAGAATGGAATGTTTTAGAAGCAGAAGGTGCTGAGCGAGACAAGATGACTCCGGGAAGGAGCGGCCATCGGGGGATCGCACGCAGGAGGAGCCACGGGATTCGGCGGGAGGAGAAAGACCAATGAGAGCGAGCTAAAGTTAACTGCAATAAACATAGCCAATAGAATCATGCCAGGATGCCTTTGTCTGTGCCATTTTTGCATGTTGTATAGTATGAATCAGTACTGGGCAACTCGGGGGTAGAACACATTCGCTGGTGGCAAGAGAGGTGTAGAGTTGTATTGAGAGGGACCCGAGATCCAGGTGCCATGTAGAAAATCTGTATTGGGAATAAATCCACTTTGTGCGTGAAAATGCCGGCTTCCTGATACCTTTCTATTGCAGAACGAGCGCGCATATTGTTGG
Organism: Idiotropiscis lumnitzeri; assembly: GCF_059441095.1. NCBI lineage: Eukaryota > Metazoa > Chordata > Actinopteri > Syngnathiformes > Syngnathidae > Idiotropiscis > Idiotropiscis lumnitzeri. The sequence goes on along the minus strand of NW_028283561.1, from coordinate 3,754,797 downwards.
ATGAGTGAGAGTTGGGTAAGGTCGCAAATTGGAGTCAGATTACTTATTTGAGTTTACATTGGGTTAAAGTTAAATTCTAACATTGATATAAAGATAAATTCCAACAAGTTCCATCTTGGCAGGGGTAGAGATTGTGTGACTGGTATGTTGATTCCTGTTTTTATCAATATTGGTCGGTGCTGGGACCTTGGGAAGTTACCCAGCACTCTTCGATGTGCTGGCATTGATATGCCATCTGTGTCCCTCGTAACGAAGGTCAGGTCAGGTGTGTATTCCCTCTGCCATCGTGCTGAGTGGAAGGTGCCTGGTTCATTTGGATGGTAAAGGAGGTGGAGATTATTTATTTCTGCCCAGTTGCTGAGCTGGATTCCAGCTGGGTCGGGCTCTGTGTATCCCCACGATGTATGGTGGCTATTGAAGTCTCCTAATATTATAGATTGATGTTGGTATTGTGGGAGGACACTAATTGGCCAGCTTGTATTTGGAGGCTTGTATATGTTGACCACTGTTGTACCCAGCACCTCAATCTCTGACCTGTGTATATTGTGTTCGTCCATAGAGGATCCTCTGTCTATGGCAGGGATGTCTTCATGTACATATATCATGGTTCCGTACTGTTGATGATCTATTCTCGTGATGGGTATGAAGCTGGATATACTGTATCTCGATGGGGGCGATTCTTTAGTCAGATGAGTTTCCTGCAGTGCCAACACTTGTACATCTTTCTCCCTCAGCATCTGCGCCATCAACTCACACTTAGCCATCGATATACCCTCCACATTCAATGAGATTATCCTCAGTCCTCCTCCTACTGTCACTACATTGTCATTTAGGTCATCATTAACTGAGTCTAGCGTATTTTTCGAAGTTGCAGGACTCTCTACTGCACCAACGCGGACCTGGTTATCCTGGGCGACGGCCGATCCAGTAATGAATATTCCTTCTTTGAGCTTCCATTTCCATTTTTGAGGTGTGTAGTCGAGAGCAAGTTTTTAACGCTTGGTTCGACCACCAGGGTGGGATTCCTCTTAGTCAGGCCCCCAGAATGCTGGCTGCACTCCAGGGAGCCGCTCAAGCCTCCACACGACGACAACGTGGGAATCCCGGTCGTGGAGGGTGTCGTCACTTTCGGCGCGACATCTGTTCGTCTGCTTTCATCCACCAGGCGAGTAAACGCAACTATGGTTTCGTGCACCACCACATGCAACACTTGCACCATTCTCATGGAAAGACTCTCCCTGCTGGAGGGACGTGTCTGCCAGCTAGAGCAGAGTAATGTGGTAAGCGTAAATGTGGCGGACAGCACCGGTTAGCATTGGCCGTAAACGGTTTGCTAATCGCGTTGAGCCTGTTAAGACACAGAGCAGTTCCATTCCACCTCGGTCTCCTGGCTCCCGCACTTTAGTGAAAGGTGACTCCATTACTCGATACATTAAGCTTGAAAATCCAACCACAGAATGTGTATTGCTGGGGCCAGAGCACCCGACATTGAAGCTAATCTTATGGAGCTAGCACGCAAGAGACCTAGACACCAGCGCAGTGCAAACAACGCTAGCTATTCAGATATAGTAATACACGTCGGCTCCAATGACACTAGTGTTACTGCCGTTTCAATGATACGCTGGCTAAAGAAAGTTTTAACGCGCACTCACTCACCATGGGTTGAAGTTGCGATGACGTTCGCTCGGCTTCACTGGTCTTGATGTTGATGTGTAGTTATGTATGTCACGTCAAACAGTCAAGGGTTAGTCTTAATCGTAGTCATTTCAGTCCAGATGTCATGCCGTGAAGTCAAGTAAATCAAATAAATAAATCAATGGCTACGGTCTTCCAAACTTCAAATCAAAAACATCCGCGCATATGCGGTAATCAATACAATATACTATCTTCTATCTTCCAGTTTGTACATAAATAATGCGTCTTGAGTAAGTGCGGTTGAAAAACGGTATCCGACCAGCGTTCCCCCACCTGTCCTGCATTTGTTATTTATGGATGAACGCAACCAGTGCTGACGTCATCAATTGCCCTAGTGGTGGTGTTGCCATACTGCATTACTCAAAAGAAAACTGCTCCAACAACTAGGATGAAGCAATCAGAGATCACAAAGAAAAAACATAGCAAGGACTTGTGATCTCGCCAGAAAGATGAGTCTGAGTCGAGTAATTGTCTCTGGCCCCTTGCCTGCGAGAGGCAATGATGAGAAAGATGGGGGTGTAGCCCTCATTTCCGAATTTAATCTAAAACTTAGTCCTCGTCCTAGCAATTCCTTCAAAACATTTGAAGTTCTCATTATGCGATCCACGGCCGCACTGCCGTTTTATCTTGCCGTTTTTTACCGTCCCCCTGGCTCTTACTCAGGCTTTTTAGATGAATTTTCTGAATTTGTGGCTGATTTGGTAACTCATGCGGATAATATATCATGGGCGACTTCAACATTCATATGAATCTCCCGTCGGAACCACTTACCGTGGCGTTTCGGACAATAATTGATATGTTTGGTTTCATGCAAATAATAGATGAAGCAACGCATATAAATGGTAACACGTTAGATTTGGTATTAACCCGGGGCTTAGCATCCTCAAAAATAATTGTATTACCATATACTAGTGCTATAGCTGACCATTACTTAATCAAATTTGAAGTCTTGGCGCATTGCCATCGTTCTGACCATGATCAAAGCTATAGCAGCCGCAACATTAGCTCCTTAACCACCGCTGCGCTCTCTGAGCTACTCCCTTTAGTAACCGATTCGTTTCCTAATTATATTGGTACGATTGATGATCTTACAAACAACTTTAATGTCGCTCTGTTAAATGCGCCTGACTCCGTCGCACCTTTAAAAACTAAAACTTGTCCAAAGAGGCTGACTCCGTGGTTTAATGAGGAAACACGCATACTGAAACGATTCTTGTAGGAAGCTTGAGCGCAAATGGCGTGCGACCAAACTGGAGGTCTTCCGTCAGGCATGGTGCGCTAGTTTATACAAGGAAGCGCTCAATCTAGCCAAAACTAATTATTACTCTAGATTAATTGTTTTACATAAAAACAACCCTAAATATTTATTTGCTACTGTAGCAATGCTAACGCAACAGCAACCAACCTCGGATAGCTCTTCCTATTCAGCTCACGATTTCATGCAATTCTTTACTCAGAAGATTGAGTGTATTCGTGATGAGATTAAAGACACTGTTCTTACAATTCCGTTGAATTCCGTCATAAATGGTGTTAATAGGGACATTAGGGCTGATAACTGTCCGATAACCTTATCTCAATTTAAAAAAGTATCTCTTGAAAGCCAAACAAAATTGGTTAGTGGGGCAAAACCGACAACTTGTGTGCTCGATCCGCTTCCTGGCAAACTAATTAAAGAACTGTTTATGACCCTAGGACCGTCTGTCTTAAATATTATTAATCTATCACTTACCACGGGTATAGTACCAGCAGCTTTAGGACCGCCATTATGCGACCGCTACTTAAGCAACCAAACCTCGACCCAGAGAGTCTCAACAACTATAGACCGGTTTCAAATCTTCCGTTTATTGCAAAAATCTTGAAAAACTTAATGAATATATGACTAGTAATAATCAATTTGAACCTTTCCAATCAGGTTTTACCGAATGGAAGCTACGGAGGAGGAGGGCATGCTCGCGTCACAGTTAAGCCGAAGAGGAGCACCTTCCCCGGGCACGGGCGGTGTCAAGCGGCCCCTAAGTTTAACCGAATGGAAGCTCCGGAGGAGGAGGGCATGCTCGCGTCACAGTTAAGCCGAAGAGGAGCACCTCTTCCCCCCGGGCACGAGCGGAGCGCGAGGCTGTCAGTTATGAATGAATAAATGAAGAAATAAATAAATGAAGAATGCCACCTTTCATTTCACTGGCATGATCCGTGCCTGTCATGCCGCGTGTGTTTTTGTTTTTTCAGCTGTGTGGGCGTTCCTCCAGCGATCGTCTCGCGCCATGCGGTCAGCTGCTGCGAGACGCGCCCACCAGCCCCGCACCGGATTCCCATTCACTCACTGATTACACTCACTACCACCTACACTGACTACCTGGCGTCGGATTGTTATCCTACTTGTGTCTGCGTTTGGAGAGTCCTGCTCAATCCTCCAGCTCTGCTGGAGGATCATAACATTCACAGGGCACATCGGACGGCGTACCAGAAGTTAAAAGTCGAAGTAATTAAATAAATACAAAAATAAGTAATTGAATAAATAAAAAAATAATGGCTGGGGAATAAAAAAATAAGAAGTTTTCATAATAATTTTTTTTTGTTATAACATGAATTTCAGTCTCTCTCTCTCTACCCGTATATATATATATATATATATATATATATATATATATATATATATATATATTTAAGCATTTTTGAAGGTGCGCCGCTACTTCGCGGATTTTCAGTTTTCGCGGGTGGTCTCGGTCCCCATTAACCGCGATAACCGAGGGTTCACTGTATTACTCTTACTCGATCTTGGCGCCGCTTTTGACACTTGATCATAACATATTATTAAAACGCCTTGAAACTTGTGTTGGCATTTCAGGTTCAGCGCTTTCTTGGTTTAATTCGTATCTGTCGGAGAGGACGCACTGTGTAATTCATGGCAATGCGACTTCTGATCTTTGTAAGATCACACGCGGAGTTCCGCAGGGATTGGTACTAGATGCTACCGCTTGGTGATATTATACGGAAATATAACATTAGTTTTCATTGTTATGCTGATGATACGCAATTATACATGCCGTTGGATATAACGAATCCGTGTGATTGCTATAAATTAGAGGCATGCCTTGCCGAAATTAAACTATGAATGTCTTTCAATTTTTTGCGTCTTAACTCAGATAAAACCGAGATGCTGATCATTGGACCAGCGCGTCATCGGTACCTTTTTCAAAGACACCACTATGAGTATCGATAAATTGCCCAAAAGGATTCAACAAAAAATCTCGGTGTTATATTTGACACAACTATGTCGTTTCAAATGCACATTAAAAATATTACTAGAACTGCATTTTTTCATCTGCGTAACATTGCTAAAATTCGCCCAATTCTATCAACTTGTGATGCAGAAATCTTAATCCATGCGTTTGTTACGTCTCGCCTCGACTATTGTAACATTTTGCTCTCGGGTCTCCCCATGTCTAGTATTAAAAGTTAGTTCAAAATGCAGCAGCTAGACTCTTGACTAGAACGAGAAAGTTTGATCATATTACCCCGATACTTGCCAATTTGAATTGGCTTCCGGTCCACTTGAGATGTGATTTTAAAGTTCTGCTACTTGCCTATAAAATATTGCATGGCTTAGCTCCTTCCTATCTCGTTGACCTCGTGGTACCATATGTTCCGTCCCAAAACCTTCGCTCACAAAATGCTGGTCTTTTAGTGATTCCGCGAGCCAAAAAGAAGTCCACAGGTTCTAGAGCGTTCTCTATTCGGGCACCAATGCTTTGGAATGCACTACCCTCAGGTATTAGAGGCGCCACCTCAGTAGAAATGTTCAAAACACTATTAAAGACGCATTTATACTCTTGTGCATTTAGTTGAACTATTTGTTGGCCTGTTTACTGCCGCTTTTTCTCTTTTCTTCTCTATTCTGCCCCCTTTTCCCCGGCTGGGGGATTAGGTGACGGTGACCCACTAGGAAGTTTAAGGCATTGACAAACTGGGCATGCACCTGTTCCAGTGATGTCGTCTTCCTGCAGCGCGACATTTGATCAATTTATTTATATACTTTAGCATCTAATTTAATTATTTGTTGGCCTGTTTACTGCCGCTTCTCCTCTTTTCTGCCCCCTCTTCCCCTGCTTGGGAATTAGGTGATGGTGACCTGCTATGAAGATTACGGCACTGACCAACCGGGGAGGGACCTGCTCTCCCAAAGTCGTCTTCATGCAGCGCCTCTTCTGATTTCCCTATATTTCAGCACTTCGTTGAACTACTTGTTGGCCTGTTTACTATTTCTGTTCTTTTTTTTCTGTTCCCAATTCCACGGCTTGGGAATTAGGTGATGGTGATTCACTTGGAAGTGGCTGTTCTGAATTTACCCCAAACTGACTATTTCAAGATCGAAGGCTCATCCTCGGATATGCTGCCATGGAGATTACGGTCCTGGATGAGGACCCACTCCACTAAAGTCATCTTCCTGCAGCACTTCATTTAATTGACTCTCACATTATCTCATCTAACATTGTATAGCATCATTGTATGTGTCAAATGTTGCCCACTTAGCATCCAAAGCAGCCTGGTCATCCTGGAAGGGGGTTTCCCCCCCATCTGTGGTCCCTTCTCAAGTTTTCTCACTTTTCCCCCAATGGGGTTTTGAGTTTTTCCTTGCCCTCCTGGGGGTTAAGATCAGTGGATGTTGATTGTGGTTATGTAAAGCCCTTTGAGACTGTCTGTGATTAAGGGCTATACACATAAAATTGACTTGACTCGACTTGGACCAGAATAGAAGTGGATGAGGGAAAAAGGGAGGGGCGGTGTTGACTGATATTGTGCAGATGGAAGTAGGCTGACCGGGTTGTGTTATTATGCTTATGGAAAGATAGAGTGCTGTCAAGGATGACACCCAGACTCTTGACCTGAGGGGAGGGGAAAACAATGGAGGGGCCAACAGGAATGGGAAAACTGACAACTTTGGATTGTATTGATTTTGTACTGAAAAGAATAACTTCTGTTTTGTCGCTGTTAAGCCTCATGAAATCATTAGAAAACCAGTCATTGATTTCAGATAGACAGGAGGTGACGGAGGTGGGAGGGAGTGATATGCTGGGTTTGCAGGAGAACTAGAGCTGGGTGTCATCCGCGAAGCAATATAAAGCGATATTGAATTTTCGGAAAATGCTGCCAAGGGCAAGGAGGTATATGATACATAATAGGGGGGCCAGGACCGAGCCTTGGGGCAAACCTGAGGTGACTGGGAGGGACTTTGATGAGAAATATTTAAGCTGGATGAACTGAGTGCGGTCTTTGAAGTATGAATGGAACCAGTTGAGGGCGGTGTGGGTGATGCCGATGGAAGAAAGTCTTTTGAGAAGGATGGTGTGTGAGATGGTGTCAAAGGCCGCAGTCAGGTTAAGAAGGATGACAATGGAGAATGAATCGGAGTCAGCTGCAATGAGGAGATCAGAGGTGACCTTGAGTAGAGTTGATTCAGTGCTGTGAAGTGCACGGAAACCGGACTGAAAGGGTTATTGCAGGTGAGATGAGAGTGGAGTTGAGTGGCGACTACATTATCTAGGACTTTTGAAATGAATGGGGCAGAGGTTCAGGAAATAGTACTGAGCGGCTTTTTCTTAATCTCATGAGAAAATGTACTCGGGCAAGCACAGTCGAAAAGAGTCGTGCGTTATCTCAGCCCAGCCTCACATTCTTCCCCCGACACGGGTCTACGTCCAAGGGAAGGTCCTCTCCAGATTAATCATTGTCTGGATGGTTGATTCCCAGCTGGTCCCCAAGACTGGTATTCCACGGCTGGCCTTCTCCGGCGGGCAGTCTCTCCGTCTCTCCTGCTGGTATTCCCCTGTAATCTTGTCAGTGTGCATGTATGTGTGCTCCAAAATCAAATTATGTCTTTCAGAATGTGTTTTTGCAATGGCGTCCCAGTGAACCCTCCAATCAATCAATCAAATTTTATTTATAAGAGCACTTTTCATACATAAAATGCGGCTCAAAGTGCTGTACAATAAAAACATCCAAATTACAACGAAAAACTAAAACCCATTCCACCCACTCAACATAAACACAAGACACATCAACATACACGCCTGAACTCGCATACACACAGAACACTCGCATTCACACAACTTAATAAACCATCTTAGTAGAAAGACAGGGTAAGGCACAGAGAAACCATATGAGAAAATGTACCCAGGGTAGGTAATCCGCGCTGAGAGGGATGACGGCTCACGCCCACAGGGAGCTGCGCCAACACACAGACCCCTAGCCCAGACTGACCGGGGTAGACCCTACACATAGTGCAGAGGGCCCCGGGCCTAAGGAGCCTCCGGGATGAAGCCCCCTGTGAGAAGGCCAGCCACACCTCCCAGCGCGGAGGCCCCCCTTGAGGAAACACTGGAGCTAAAATATATAAAAGAAAATGATAATGCTAAACAAAAAAGAAGCTAAAAATTAAAGGACAATAATATAAAAAGACGAAGCTAAAATATTTAAGAAAAATTATGATACTAAAAGACATAGAAGAAGCTAAAAATTAAAAGACAATAATATAAAACGACGGAGCTAAAATGTATAAGAAAAATCATACTAAAAGACAAAGAAGCTAAAAAAAATTAAAGACAATGATAATAGATAAAATGACAGTCCTGAATTAAAAGACTAAGATAAATTATTTAAAAGCCAAACAAAAAAGGTGAGTCTTGAGCAGGGGTGGGCAATTATTTTTTCCATGGGGCCGCATAAGAAACATAAAATATTGTGGAGGGCCGGGCCAAAAGGCTGAACTCAATTCTGCATAATATTAATTGTATTTCTTTTTTAAAAAGCAGTAAATAGCACTGTTTTGACAAGCTGGCAAGAGTATATATTAAAGTTAAGCAATGAAACTAAATACCAAATAAACTGAAAAAATGAGGTTGCCTTCCAAAAATTTATTCATTCAAATTTCTCAACACAATGGTAGACAAAATATTAACATTTTTTACTATTTGTGACTCATATTAGTAAACATATTCTGTCACATTCACTTCAAAACACATTTTGAGTTCCATATACTGTTGGATAGTTGTGTAAAGGTTCTGAGCATTTTAAAGACATCACAATATTGTCTTTTTGCACCAAACATTAAGCAAGATACAACATATTGACTGTCACTGAACTGTGATTTTGAGAAAAAGTGTCCCAGTTCATTGTTATCTGGTGCCGTTTTTATATTTCTCTCCATGTTTCGTCTGGTAATGCCGACTCAAATTGTAGTCCTTCAACACGGCGATCTGCTCCCCGCAAACTAAACACACAGCTTTACCTCTAACTTCAGTAAATAAATACTTCGCTGTCCAATTTTTGTTGAAAATTCTACATTCGGCATCTACCTTTCTTTTTTTAGCCTGAGCGGACATTTTTGAGGGCGAACGTCGTCTTGTTGTGATTCAATTGCGCGCATGTCTTGATAAACGCATTACGTCATTATGTGCGACGCACATTGTGCGGGAATAAAAAAAACAAAACAATTTCAGAATAAAAGCAGTGCAGCTTTAGCCCATGAATGAGGTGAAATTAAAAAGTATGTTTATTTTGAAATTTCCAATTAACCTTACACTCGCGGTCAGAGTCAACCAAAGGTATGTGGCCCGGGCCATACAATGCCCAGGTCTGTCATACAGGCCAGTCAGTGCCACCCGGCGGGCCGGATGTGGCCCGCGGGCCGTGCAATGCCCAGGTCTGGTCTTGAGCCTCCTTTTAAAAATATCAACGGTCTCTGCGGACCTGATGTCCTCCGGCAGGCTATTCCATAGACGAGGACCAGAATGGCTGAATGCAGCCTCGCCATGTGTTCCAGTCCTCACCCTAGGAATAATTAACAGGCCGGTGCCAGAGGACCTCAGGGTCCGCGAGGATGGCCCAAGACCGTTAAGGCATTTAAAAACTAATTGAAGCACCTTAAAATCAATCCTGAAACACACGGGGAGCCAATGCAGCGATTTTAAAACTAAATCCAGTGCCCAATTTGGTATGTTTGCATCTCTATGGCCTATGTGGAGAATGTGCTTTGTCATATTTGTCCATGAAGTGCTGTCTGGCTTGTCATCAGTTTGTAATGTGCAGACTGAATATGTATGATGTGAATGTGAGTGTAGGTCATGAAAATACTATGTTCACACATTTATAAACTAAGTAATATAACGTTAGCATGTGAAAATAATATCATAAAACAGTAAAGACCATGACTACAATCAGTCATTCCTATGCGTAGTAGAATTAGAATTAGAATTAGAAATCCCTTTATTGTCATTGTACTCAAGTGTGCAACGAGATTAGAGGGCTCCCCTCTCCAGTGCAATACAACAATAATACAGACAAATATATAAATTAGATAAATAAATAAGAGAGTGCAATGGAATTTAGTACAGAATAGGGTATATAAAAACACATCACGATGCTGTTCTGCAAGGTAGGGGTGTTCTCGTGTGTGTGTGAGAGTTCAGAATGGAGATGGCTCTCGGAAAGAAACTGTTTCTCAGTCTATTGGTCCTCGATTTGATGCATCTGTAGCGCCTGCTAGAGGGCAACAGGTCGAACAGGTGTGAGTTTGGGTGGGTATTGTCTTTGACGATGTTGAGAGCCCTTCTGAGGCACCGGGCGGTTTAGATGTCCGACAGTGAGGAGAGAGGGCAGCCAATAATCCTTTGCGCTGTTTTGACTGTCCTCTGGAGCCTCACTCTGTCCGCCTCAGTGCAGCCGCTGTACCAGGTGGAGACACAGTACGTCAACAGGCTCTCAATGGACGAGTGGTAGAAGGCTAGCAGCAGCTTCCTGTCCAGGTTGAATTTCCTGAGGACTCTCAGGAAGTGCAGACGCTGGTGGACCTTCTTTACCACTGCTGTGGTGTTGTGAGTCCAAGAAAGGTCGTCGGAGATCTGTACTCCGAGGAACTTGAACGTGTGGACCCTCTCCACACACACGCCTTCGATGCAGAGGGGGGGCGGCACCGTCTTGTTCCTCCTGAAGTCGACGACAATCTCCTTTGTTTTTGCAGTCTGTTGTCCTTGCACCAAGCTGTCAGTCTCTTTACCTCCTCTCTGTAGGCTGTCTCGTCACCTTTCGAGATCAGACCGACCACTGTCGCGTCGTCAGCAAACTTGACGATGGTGTTGTTGCCGTGGGCCGGGCTGCAGTCGTAGGTGTAGAGGGCGTATAGGAGAGGGCTCAGCACGCATCCTTGAGGGGAACCGGTGCTCAGCATGCAGGTGGAGGACGTGTAGGGGCCGAGCAACACAGTTTGGGGTCTGTTGGTCCGAAAGTCCTTAATCCAGATGCGTGTGAGGGCAGGGAGGCCGAGAATGTCCAGTTTGGCGACGAGGATGTCTGGGATGATTGTGTTGAATGCCAAGCTGTAGTCCACAAAGAACATCCTTGCATAGCTCCGCTGTTGTTTCAGGTGGCCCAGCACAACATGCAGAGCAGTGTTGATGGCGTCCTCAGTGGATCTGGTATGCAAACTGGTAGGGGTCCAGAGTGGGAGGAAGGCAGTCCCTGATGTGCTGGAGAACCAGCCTCTCGAAACACTTCATGATGACTGGTGTGAGAGCAACAGGACGGTAGTCATTCAGGTGGACGGCTGGTGACTTTTTGGGGACAGGAATAATGGTGGAAGTTTTCAAGCAGGAGGGGATGACTGCTTGAGCCAGGGAGCGGTTGAAGATCCTGCAGAAAACATGTGAAAGTTGGTGTTTTGAGGACCTTGCCTGGTATTCCGTCGGGTCCAGTAGCTTTCCTGGGTTTAACAGCCAGGAGCGCGCGCCTCACATCGTGTTCCTCTACGGTGAGTGGGGGGGAGTTGGAGCATGAAGTGCGGGGGTGTGACGGTTGGGACGAGTCAAAGCGAGCGAAGAAGCAGTTAAGCTCCTCTGCCAGCGATGCACTCGGGTCTGCAGAGGTCGTGCTGCTGCCACGGAAGTTGGTGATGCTCCGTAGACCCTGCCACACCTCCCGTGGTCTGTTACTGGCAAGGTGGGCCTCCAGCCTCCCCTTGTAGGTTGCCTTGGCTAGCTTGATGCCTTTGCTCAGGTCAGCACGAGCCACCCTGTACTGGGCTTTGTCGCCTGACCTGAAGGCAGCGTCACGGGCCTTGAGGAGAGAGCGAACCCTGCTGGACATCCAGGGCTTCGCATTTGGGAAGGTCCGTATAGTCCTGTGTAGGGACACAGTTTCCATGCAGAACTTGATGTAGTCCAGTACACAATGTGTGTAGACATCAAGGTCCTGATGATCAAAGAGGCCCCAGTTTGTGTCTTGAAAGCAGTCCTGTAATTCACTCATGGCGCCGTCACGCCAGGTTTTCACAGTCTTTGTGGTGGGCCTGAATCTGCGCCTGAGAGGGGTGTATGCAGGTGCGAGCTGCAAGGACAGGTGGTCTGACTGGCCGAGGGGGGCGAGTGGGAGGGCCCTGTATGCGTGCTTGATGTTCGAGTACACATGGTCGAGAGTGTTGTCTCCCCTCGTTGGGCACTTGACATGCTGGTGAAACTCTGGGAGTACAGTCTTTAAATTGGCCTTATTAAAGTCTCCCGCTACTACGTGAACGCCATCAGGGTGGGCCCGCTGATGTTTATTGATGACGCACGCGAGTAGCGAGAGCGCCGTGCTAGTGCTAGCGTCGGGAGGGATGTAAACAGCTGTGACAATCACGACCGTTAGCTCCCTCGGGAGAAAATAAGGCCGGCATTTAACGGACATGAACTCGATGTCGGGGGAAGAGTGCTTCTCGACGATCGTGCTATCGCCGCACCAGTTCTCATGCACGTAAACACAGAGCCACCCCGCCCCTTCTCTTACCGGTGTCCCTCGTCCGATCCGCGCGATGTAGCGAGCGCCCGGCCAGCTGGATGCTAGCGTCGGGGACGTCTGCGTGCAGCCAGGATTCCGTGACGACGATCACACTGCTGTCTCGCACATAGCGGTTTCCCAGGATTTGTAATCCCAGGTCGTCGATTTTGTGGACCACGGATCTGGCGTTGGTGAGGTACAGGCTCGGCAGTGGTTGCCTATGGGGCTGCCGTCGCAGCCGTTGCAAGACACCGGACCTGCAGCCCCGCTACTGCTTCCTCTCTCTGCGTCGCCTGCGCCGCCTCCCGGTCCCGATGACAAGCCACGGTGAGCCGGGCAGCCTCGCCAGTTCGTCCGGAATTTTGCGATCATAGCATATTCAGTAAATATAAACCTGCTAAATTAAATAATTGACATTCTGTCCCATAAATGTTTAAAATGCCGGTAATTGCCATACAATCCTTCAAGGGTCGACGAGCGATGTTCGGGAGGAGGAGCAGTGGTGGTGGTGCGTTTCCCTCGGGCATGTGTCGGTAAATCCAGCGGAGTTCAGCGGCAGTGGATTGAAGTTGTCCTGACACAGGTTGATGACATGACAGGAACAGGCAGAAGTGCGAGAAGCAGACTGGCCTGCGGGTCCACATGGCAGACAGGTGCTAACTTTGATAGGTAAGCTAAACTTTAGCCACAGTAGACGCGTCAGCGACAATGCAATCGGTGGGTGGCATTCATGAGAATCGGGATCGCTCAACATACAGATAATAAATAAAATCACTGTAACTGGAGGGATTGTAAACTGCTAAAGCAGGTACAACAAGCGGATCCAAAAAATTTCTGAGAGTTACCGGTGAGCAGTGGCAGCCAAACGTGCCAGCGTCCACCCAACCGGGAGTTGATTCAATATTCACAATATTTTATTATTTTGTCGTACAGTTGTTTAAAAATGGCTCGCTATCGCCCCCTAGAAAAAAAAAACAACAAAAAAAAACAGCCCCATATCTCAGTTTCACCAAACTGAAAATTTGATGAAGTGTGTACAAAGCCAAGACCTAATAAAAAGTCTCATGGAGCCGTATGCTAAATTGAACAGGAAGTCGGCCATTCTAAATTTATCAGAATCCGAAATCCTTTTATTGTCATTGTACAGTGTGCAACAAGATTAGGGAGCTCCCCTCTCCAGTGCAATACAACAATAATTTAATCAAATATATAAATTAGATAAATAAGAGAATAAATATTGTGATGGAAAATAGTATGAAATTGGAGAAATACAACACAATACGTCGCTGTTCAGCAAGGTAAGGGTGGTCGTGTGTGTGTGCATGTGTGTGAGAGTTCAGAATGGTGATGGCTCTCGGAAAGAAAATGTTTTTCAGTCTATTAGTCTTTGATTTGATGCACCTGTAGTGCCTGCCAACAAATTTACTTCAAACATTGACGAGGCTTTGAAAACAAAAGCTGCTCTAACTTTAACTACAAGCAAATTCCTCTTGAAGATTCCTCACGTTATTTCTCGGAAATATTTCACATTTCCAACGTGCCAGTACCCCAACGTTGTCCGGGTGGCGAGGGCCCTTTATAGCTGCTCGCAGCTCTAGTTTTTAATTAATTTTTTAAAATCAATGGTGATGACAGTGAAATATGTCTGGTCTGGTATCATGATAGCTGGAGGATATTTTGTCATGATATTTTAGTCAGGCCTGATAACAGTGATGTATGCTGATTTCAGGCTACTTTTATTTTGAAATGCCGTATCACATTTTGGTGGGACCGCAATTGATGGACAACTGGGGTTGTCTAGTGTCCCCCAAAATGGGTCTGATATCACGATAGCTCGAGGGTATTTTGAAATGATTATTTTAAAATCAGTGTTGATGACAATGAAATGTGCATATTTCAGGTGTTTTTTTTTTTATTGTGAAATTACACCAGATTTTGATGGGACCACTTTTGATGAACAGCTGGGGTCGTCGAGTGTCCAACAAAACTAGTCTGGTATTACGACAGCTCCAGCTCTTTTATTTTCAAATGCCTCCTTACATTTTGATGGGACTACTTTTGGTGGAAAGCTGTGTTGTCTAGTGTCCTCCAAACCTGGTTTGGTATTACCATAGCTAGAGGATATTTTTTAATGAAATTTTAAAGTCAGGCATGATGACAGTGAAATGTGCAGATTTCAGGCAACTTTTAGTTTGAAATTACAAATTAGATTTCAATGGGACCACTTTTTATGGACAGCTGGGGTAGTCTCGTGTCCCACAAAACTGGTCTGGTATCACGAAAGCTCGAGCTATGTTTTTTTTTAACTCAGTGGTGATGACCGTGAAATAAGCGAATTTCAGGCTACTTTTATTTTGAAGTGCCACATCACATTTTGATGTGACCACTTTTGGTGGACAGCTGGTGTGGTCTAGTATCCCCAGTCCTGGTTTGGTATCACGATAGTTTGAGGATATTTTTTAAAGATTTTTCTTTTAAATCAGTGTTGATCACAGTGCATATTTCAGGTGATTTTTTTATTTTGAAATGCCACATCAAATTTTGAAGTGACCACTTTTTGTGGACAACTGGGGTGGTCTGGTGTCCCGCAGAACTCGTCTGGTATCACGATAGCTTGAGGATTTTGTAATGATTTTAATTTTTTTAATCATTGGTGACGACAGACAAATAAGCAAATTTTCACGCTTTTATTTTTAAATATCCAATCAGATTTTGATGGGACCACATTTGTTTTTCCGGTTCCGTCGCCACGCGAGTGGCTACCTGCTAGAGCAGCACGGCTCACTATTTGAGCCTTTTTCGCGTGTTTTTCCCTTTACCCAGTTTTATTTATTTTACCTCATCGCAGCAATGGACATCCAAATTGCGGTGGTTTTATTGCTGCTGAGGGCTGTTTTTTGCGTGATCGTGTCCGGAGATGTCACTGGGAGCTACGGATCAATCGTTTACACAAGACATCAGCTGTTAGCACTTCGTGCTAACCCCGTGCCGACTCCCGGAGCGAGACCCGATATCCCCCGCGAGTTGAGGAGGAAGAGACGGGGGATGTCGCGCGGGGGCGAAACGCCAGGCAAAGAGGAGGCGTGACCACCCCGTCCTCCCGTCCGTTTTTATGGGAAATGTTAGATACCTTCCCAAGAAAATGGACGAGCTAACAGCGCTAACGCGGCACGAGAGGAACTTCCAATGAGCTAGCTTGCTGATGTTCACGGATTCATGGCTAACAGAGCTAACGCCGGACACCGTTGTGGAATTTGACGGCTTCCAAATACTACTTGCGGACAGGACACTGGAAAGCGGGAAGAGGAAAGAGGAGGGCTGGCTGTGTTTGTTAATGATAGATAGTGTAACCCTAGGCACATCACAGCTAAGGAGCAACTTTCCAGTCGGGACAATGAGCTGCTAGCTGTTAGCATGCGTCCATACTTGACAAGCATCGCGAGTTAACAAGGACGCGCACGTAACAGGTGCGTGAGTAAACTGCTTAAAACTTTGATCGTCATTCGGCTGACCTACAAATTGAGACGCTACAGTCAGTTTGACGTTTTTGTTTGCTTCATTGTGGATTGACATGGAGGAACAAGACAGTGGAAAGCGGACATTAAAAATGACGGAGAAAAGCTGTAGAAGATCACAAGCCTAAACGGATGCAGGCACGCAGCTGCAAATTTGCTCAATTGACCTCCATGCAACGTCAAATTGAACAATTGATGGAGGATGATGCAAATGTTGACGCTGTAAAAAACTGAGGTTCGTGTTTGCTTTAGCGGCATGGAGCAAGAATTTGTGGACCTCAATTCCGGTCTGCAAAATTTAAAGACTGAAGAGGATTTTGCCGATGACCAAAATAACTGGTTTGATCCAAAAAATGTAATTAATGGAAATGTGAGCAATGGAAGAAGGACGTTTTGAAACGTGCAGAGGAAGGATGCAATAAACAAATATCACCTGCTGATAGTAGATCTGCATCAACTAACTACACCCATAGAAGTAGAAGTAAAGAATCTAACAGACAGAAGCTCACTTCTGTCAACGTCTTCAATTAAATTAAAGGCTCAAATGGAACGAGCATGTTTAAAGGCAAAGGCTGCTGATTTACAACAAAGGTTGGCACTTGAGCAAGAAGAAGCTGCAATTAAAGCAAAGAAGGAAATGCATGCAATGCAAACGGCACTCCCTGAGTCTGATGCTAAATTGGATGTCTTGAGAAGATATGAAAATACCCAGGAGGATGGTATCCACATTCCTGATGAGTGTGTTACAATTTAAACAAGGAAAAACATTCAATTACCATCACAGCCTATCAGAGCAACAAGCAGTGTTGACCTGAAATGCTCCCACTTCGACTATTCCAATGGCTAGATTTCCACATCAGACAGAAAGTAGAGAACAACAGGGACATGTGCTTGATGGCCTTTGCCACGCAATCTCACAGCAAGCCAGTGTCGCAGAATACTTAGCAAAGAGTCAAAAAGCATCGCTTCTTCCCGAACTTTCCATTCCTACGTTTTACAGGCGACCCTCTGCATTATAAAACCTGTATAGGTGCCATTGAACATGGGATTGAAGGCCGTACAAGTGATAACCGTGATCATCTTCAATTTTAGCTGCAGTATACTAGTGAACAACCACATGAGTTGGTGAAGAGCTGCATCCATATGGAACCTCTGACAGGATATACCAAAGCAAAACAAATCTTGAAGGAGTTTTATGGTGATGACTTCATGATAGCAGAAGCATATTTAAAGGAAGCCATGGATTGGCCAACAATCAAGTCTGAAGATGGTGTTGCACTTCAGTCTTTCACATTATTCCTTATGGGCTGTTCGAACATATTGGCAGATGTTAATTACATGGAGGACTTGGACAACATGGCTAATATAAAGGCATTGGCAAACAAACTTCCATACAGACTTATAGAATCTTGGAGAAAATTTGCCTGCAATCTCCAAGAAAGAACAAATAGAAGAGTGAAGTTTAAGGATTTTGTTGACTTTGTTGACAAGCACGAAAGATTTCTATAAAACAGAAAACAAAATCACAACACACAGAAACAACAAAATCAAAGAAAGTCTTCACAACAGTCATTGTGCCCGCCAAGATGGAAAACAACAAAACCACCACGCCAAAGGCAGAACCTGTTTCAGTGGATGCTATTGCCAAACCATGTGCTAATTGTAATGGAGAGCAACACAGTCTCACAATTGGTAAGGAATTTAGGAGAAAGCATCACAAGGATAAGATTGACTTCTTGAGGAGCAAGGGTCTGTGTTTTGCATGTTTGATGCACGGTCGCATTAGCAGTTGCTGGAAACAAAAGCTTCAATGTCAAGAATGCTCTAGACTGCATCCTACAGCACTACACATTGTCCATAAACTTCTGCAAAGAAACAGCCTAAGACGATTGTGAATAGCAGTACCTATTAAGCGCCCTCGTACAAACAACAGAAACCTGGGGTGTCACTGGGGCCTGTAAATAGGACTGCATCCTTTCAATAATTCCGGTATGGGTCAAGGCACAAAAAGGAACCAAGACAGTGGCGACTTACTGTCCGGTTTAAAAATGCCCTGACGCCTTTTTTAGACTGAAATAACTTACTAAAGTTTTCGTTTTGTGCCATTCAGAATGGGAGAGGGAGCCAGGAGGTGAAACAGCCGTCTTGCCAGTTCAATCCCGCACACCCTCTGACTCTCACCCTCCGTTCTGCCTTTTTATTGAAACTAACTCATCAATAACTAATCACCAGAAGACAGAAAAGCATCAACAACTAATCACCAAGAGACAGAAAACATCAATAACTCACGGTATAAAGGTCAGTTTAACTAAAGCATCAATAACTAATCACCAGGGACTCCAGCAGGCAGAAAATCATAACCCAAGGTCAGTTTAACTAAACACATCTTCAGGATACGGTGTCTGTGTGTGTGTGTGTTAAAATAACAAGTAAGTGTCTCTGTGTGTGTTCAACATTAATGAGTGTATAAAAACATGATTATGAATACACAAACTGATTACCTATCCTCAGCCCATCTTACATTTCCCCCCTGTTGTGGATTTAAAAATCATGTCCTTACGGCTTTAAGACAGATCATCATAATGAAATCATACAACAGTGTGATCATCAGTGGAGGAGCGAAAACCTCACATTAGGGAAAAATTCCCCTCCTCCCTTCCGGCGTAGAATGAGATCCTCATAATTTGATGACCATCAGGGAATAAAACTTGTCCCTGGGGTGACTTGGTGGAGGCCCTTGCCTCGTTGTAGGAGAGATAAGATAAGATAAGATGTCCTTTATTAGTCCCACAATGGGGAAATTTGAGGTGTTACAGCAGCAAAGATATAGATCACACAGAGTCGGCGGCGTAATGTAGCCGTTAATGTATAACATTAGCAGCAGACATTCAGAAAAAGCATGCAAATATACACAGTATAAACGTATCTAAGTGTAAGGAAACACTCCTAATGTTTGTCCATTATACGGAGGGGGAAACGCTGTAATGATAAAAACTACTGAATGATTGAAAATACTGCAATCATAAAAATATTGCAATGATAAAAGTACTGTAATGGTAAGAGTACTGAAATGATAGAAAAGTACTGCATGATAGAAAATACTGCAATGGTAAAAGTACTGTAATAGTAAAAGTACTGCAACGATAGAAAAATACTGCAATGATGAAAGTACTGCAATGGTAAAAGTACTGCAATGGTAAAAGTACTGTAATAGTAAAAGTACCGCAATGATAGAAAAATACTGCAATGATAAAAGTACTGCAATGATAAAAGTACTGTAATAGTGAACATCCTGCAGTGGTAGAAATACTACAGTGATAGTATTGTAATAAGAATACTGTAATGGTAAACAAAATACATCATTGGTCAATATTTAAGTACACCCTTGGCTGAAAGTACAGTAGTAGTTAATATTGCATCCTAGGACTGCACAATTGCACTAATGCCCTCCCGTTTGTAGGCCTGACCCAATGTTCTTGTTAAAAAGTCTGACAGCAGTTGGCAGGAAGGAGCGGCGAAATCTCTCTTTGGTACAGCGAGGGTGTAAAAGTCTGTCACTGAAGGAGCTGTAAAGTGTTCTCAGAGTGTCATTGAATGGGTGGGCTGGTTTGTCCAGCATTGATGACAGTTTTGCCGTCATCCTTCTGCCCCCCACTGAGTCCACAGAGTCCAGGGAGCAGCCCAGGACAGAGCTGGCCCTCCTCACCAGTTTGTCCAGTCTCTTTTTGTCTCGGCCCGAGATGCCTCCTGCCCAGGAGACCACTCCATAGAAGATGACTGATGAAACCACAGAGTCATAGAAGTTCCTGAGGAGTGTTCCCCGAACGCCAAAGGACCTCAGCCGCCTGAGTAGGAAGAGTCTGCTCTGACCCTTCCTATAGAGAGCGTCTGTGTTGTCGCTCCAGTCCAGTTTATTGTTCAGATGAACACCCAGGTACTTGTAAGTTGAGACCCTCTCAATGTCTGTTCCCTGGATATTCACTGGTGCAGGTGGAGAGTGCCGACGCTTGCGGAAATCCACCACCAGCTCTTTGGATTTCCCAGCGTTGATTTGGAGGCGGTTCTGCTGACACCAGTCCACGAACCCCTGCGTAACCCCTCTGTACTCCCGATCGTCATCGTCAGTGATGAGGCCGACAATCGCAGAGTCATCAGAGAACTTCTGCAGGTGACAGGTTGTGGAATTGTATTTGTAGTCCGAGGTGTAGAGGGTGAACAGGAAGGGAGCCAGCACAGTTCCCTGCGGCGCTCCCGTGCTGCAGAGGAGCACGTCAGACACACAGTCCTGTGTTCTCACGTACTGTGGCCGGTTTGTGAGGTAGTTGTGAATCCATGTGATGAGGTGGTGGGCCACTCCCGCCTGCTCCAGCTTGTCTCCCAATAAGGCGGGCTGGATGGTGTTGAAAGCACTTGAGAAATCAAAGAACATGATCCTCACCGTGCCCCCCGCCTTCTCCAGGTGGAAGAGTGAAGTGTGGAGCAGGTAGATGATGGCATCATCCACACTGATGCCAGGCTGGTATGCAAATTGGAGTGGGTCCATTGAGGAGCTGACCAGGGGGCGCAGATGGACGAGGACCAGTCTCTCCAGGGTCTTCATCAGATGAGACGTCAGCGGCACTGGTCTGAAGTTGTTGAGCTCCTTCGGATGGGGTGTCTTTGGAACCGGAACCAGGCAGGATGTTTTCCACAGCTGGGGGACTCTGCCCAGCTTCAAGCTCAGGTTGAACATGTGCTGGACGATTCCACACAGCTGGTCTGCGCAGGATTTGAGGAGCTGGGAGCTGATCCCATCTGGGCCTGCCGCCTTCCTCGCCTTCATCTTCCTCAGCTGGTTCTTCACCTGAGATGTTGTGAGGAACAAGGCTGAGCAGGAGGAAGTGGTGGTTGTCTGATGAGGCTGGGAACTGGAGCCTGTGGAGAGAGAGAGGGGCGAGAGAGGGGGAGAGAGGGTCTTGTTCGCAGTGGCAGGAGGGGTGGGTGGGGGCTGCATCAGGGAAGCCTGAGCGGGGTCAGACATTTGATCAAACCTATTGAAAAATAGGTTCAACTCATTTGCCCACTGAAGCCCCCCCCCCTTCTGGGTCTTACCTGCTTGTCCGTGGCCTGAGATGGTCTTCAGGCCCCTCCAGACATCCCTGGCATTGTTCCGCTGCAGTTGTTCTTCCATCCGCATCCTGTAGGACAGCCGTCCTTACCTCCCGGATCTTCGTGTATGGTGTGTGTGTGTGTGCACGTGTGAGGACAGGGGCAAGAAGTCCATGTGTTTTTACGTTTCAGTGTCCAGTTTGAGTTCGTCATTCTCAACATTAATCAGGTTGTAATGGTACATTTGGGCAACAAACCTACGATTAACCATCGTCTTTGTCATAAAAATAATGCAACATGAACAGACTACACATAACAAAATGAAAACTATAATTATCCCTATATATTGTTTTTTAAATTCTTCATAGTGGTCATAACATCAATAATTGTTTCATTTTTATTAAAAATTTAAATGCAGTAATGTACTCCAATCAAGGCTGATATTCCTTTATGTACGTCATTAATTTCCAAACAATATCTAATCTTTTTGTTCTGTGGCTTCAACATATTTATCATCTCATCAATATTAGCACCACAGAGTACTGAGTTTCGAGATCCTCACAATAGTCGTTCTCAAAATGATATTTTATTTTTATCAATTTAGCTTTGTTAAGGTAAGATATTTTATTGACAATCTAACATTAATATGCAAAGAACATGTACATTAGTACGAAATGTAAAAGAAAATTGTGGTGGGGGGGTGCGAATTGTTTTCTTCTTGGTAGGGGGGGCATGACAGGAAATAATTGAGAACCACTGGTCTAGTCACACACCAGCTCGGGTTCATTCCCTACCAGAGAAATGACATTCCATGTCCCCAGAGCTAGGCGCTTTATGTTGCCGGGGATTGGACTGCCTTTGACTGCCTCCTAGCTCAAAGGAAACCCAAATTCTTTGGTCCCGCCCACTGGTAGTGAGCCGAAGCCCTTGTATTAAATAATAAATAAATACATAAAATAAAAAAATTAATAAATTTAAAAAACGGACCGATCCACTGCTTGGGTTAGTTTGACCCACCTTGAGATCCGTTCCCACTCAGTGACAGTGTCTACAAGCCACTGCCACCAGGCCAGTGAACCCAACGTCCAGGCAGTGACAAAAAACGTGATCAAATTACATTGCTCATCATCAGGTGTTTGTGAGACGCTCTTTGTATGTTTCCTCAATTAAGACCTGTTTTCCATTGGTGTATTTGAAAAAAGTGGTGAACCTGTTAAATTCACTACAAAACGTTAAGAAGATGAAAATAATGTTTGAAGGAATATTATTTTTCTATCGACGTGCCGGCGGGCGGGCACAGATAGAGAGTGATAAAGCAGCACCACCCGCGCGGGGCGTGCTGACGAAAAGGCAAGCGCTCCTCCTCTCATCGCGTCCTTATTAAGACAGAAAAAAGACGCTGTTGAATTTGACCTATTCGCAGTTCGAGCAGGTGCTTAACGCTGGAGAATATCACCACTTCGAAGTTCGAACTGCTGTTGAAACGGAGAGGTAAGTGTTTTTCGTTGGGTTTTTTTCAAAACATGCGTCGAGTGCATTTGTTCATAGTTAGAGATAGTTGTGTGGAAAACACTATACAAAGTAGCACCATGGATGTGGGCCTACAACACTGGCCTAGCAAACATGTGCTCCTACATCGACATAATTGACGAGCTCCAGTTAAGCATTGAATAATTATAAAACGTCATGGTGCTTTTACTCATTTAAAGAACTAAACCGACGCGTATTGTCATCCGGTGGTCAGGTTTGCATTGAATGTGAGCACGAGGGACGCTAGCTTGTTGCGTTAGCTTTGCGGAGCTAACAGCTTGCACTTTTGTTATAGAACCACAGAATGCAAGTACCATGATAATTTCTGTCATTAATTTTTGTGTAAGACACGATGTTCACTGGTTAATTACATGATTCTTAAAGCAAAGGTTACTGTGAATGCAATTTTGGTAAGATTTTTGTAGTCACACTGCATAAATCTGTCTGTGTCTGTTGTTTAAACTTCAATATAAACTATTATGGTTGAAATCGTTAATTGGGATGGAGGAATTGATATTTTTTTAATTTATAATTTATTTTTCTTACACTAATATTGTTAAAACTCCATTTAGCCCATAGTATTAATAATTCTCAACACAATACTGTCTTTTTTCTTTATAGAATAAACAATGCCTTCCCTGAGATGCAGGAAGTCCCCAAAGCAGGATACTATTGAACATGCAGTCAAGGGTCTGGACAAGACTGCAGAGTTAGAAGCGAAGTATATAAACTAATTTAAAGGTATGAAGTTAACGCTTTTGCTAAGATATATTATTGTTTTCTGATAACCAAGCTGACATCGTTTTTTAAGTGGTTATTTTACATTAAGAGTGTCTTGACCTTTTCTTTTGCCACTTTTGTCAGTTTCAAGTTATTTCAGTGAGTGTGAAACCTGATGGTAGGAGTTCTATCTAAATTAAGGCTGTACTTGATGACGCCCTCCGGCATTTTTATACCACAATAGACCGGTGAACAAGTCCGATATTGATAGTCTAGTGTAAAGCACGTAATACGTCACAGAGATCACGTGACGCGATCCAATATGACTGTGTACAGTGTATGTCATTGTTTTGAAACTAAATAATCTTAAAGTTTTTTTTTTACGTAACCAGGTGCAATTGACATTTGTACTTTCAGTCCTAATACATACTGGCTAATGCAATGCTGGAAAATGAATTTTGGCTGGTCTGTTCCTTTAAAATCATAAAGAAGGGCTCTGCTCTATCCCTCACAAGAAGCAATGTTTCAAACCACCCTACATTAGTATAGTGGCACAAATGAATATGATGACTCCTTATTTGTGTGCTTAAAAATATGACGAAGCTAACTTGATTTCCCTGTTAACTAGGTCGAGGAGTATTTACCAAGGCCCCTTTCAGGAAAGACGACTTTATTCTTTATTATGGAGTACAGAGGAAAATTGATAGATTCTGATGAATCTCAACGCAGGAAGATGGATGGAAGAGGCACTGTCTTTTTGTTTGACTTCCGCCGGCAAGAAAAAACTTGGAGGTGAGGCAAAGATTGAGATGTTATCTTATTTTTGTTTTTATTTAAAAAAATAAACACATACTCATCCCATAAGTGTTAGGGGAAAAATCATTCTCTAAGCAAAAATGTATAATTACTTTTATTCATGCGTTGAATCTGTACAAATGAAAATATAGATCATGAAGTCTCAAAGACAAGCTGTTAATAGGGTCTGATTCCAATAGAAATTTCTTGTATGATTTGATTTAGATTTAAAAATTGTGGATTTCCTATTTTTATGTTTTGTGTACACAAGATTGTCTCAAAGATTAATTTCTGACATTGATTGAATAATTGTTTTTTTTTTTTTTTAATCTATTTTAAGTGTTGATGCAGCTCAAGAAGATGGCAGTCTGGGAAGACTGGTTAATGATGACCACATGCACCCCAACTGTAAAATGAAGAAGATGACAACAGAGGACAGACCACACCTCTGTCTGTTTGCGCTCCGAGACATTGATGTTGGCGAAGAAATAACTTAAGACTATGGACCAGCTGGCCTTGGAGAACACAGGTTTGTAAGATGCATCTTTAAGTACAATAACAGAGCCCACTTGTGGTGTTCTGGTGATGTAGTTTCCAATTAGTTTGGCAATCTAATAAATGTATGTGAGGTTTCTATGGAAGTTGAACATGCTGACTGACTGGGGGAGTTCTCCATTGTCCACTATCTGTAATTCAAATTTGTGGGTCTGAGTCAAAGTTTGGCTCTGCAGGAACAACGAACTGGTCAGGGAGTGACAGTATTACAAAGTTCTGCGTTACTCCTTTCTGGGCGGTGGCCCTGTTAGGCCATCATATGCCATATTGCAAATATCCCCATTGTGGGACTAATTAAGGACATCTTTATGTTGTGGTTTCCCTACCAGAACCAGCACCAACCCTGTATATTCATGATATAAAACACTGTTTCAATTTGATATTTAGCCTTTCTATACTGTAAAAATAGAAGACCCCAGGCTTTCCTGCGCGCCCTTGCCCAATTGGTGGTGTTCAGGAGACAACCTGGGACTGAAATATCAGTCACAACCAGTGTTGTTTTCGTCACTGATGACTATGACGAAAATACTTCGTTAACGCCCCTTTTTTAATGACGATGACAAGCTATACGAGGTTCTTTTATGACGAAAACATGACGTGATGTACATGAATTTTTTTCGTTGACTAGACAAAATTGTTAGCATGTGGTTCATAAATTATTTTATGTTGCTTTTAGTGAAATAAAGCCACAACAGTTGCCCAACAAAATGTTTTGCTTCTCTGCTTATTTTGGAGCAGTGAGTATTGATTCCACTGTTGCCACTTTTTTCTGTTTGTGATGAAGAATCCTTAGTAGTCCATCCAAAAGTCTTTGTTATTGGGTGGAAACCTTGAATGCCTTGTTTTAACTCAAATGGACTTAAACCCATCCATCCGTTATCTGTACCGCTTCTCCTCACTAGGGTCGCGGGGGGTGTTGGAGCCTATCCCAGCTGTCTTCGGCAGTAGGCGAGGTACACCCTGAATTGGTGTCCAGCCAATCGCAGGACATGCATAGACGAACAACCATCCACGCTCACACTCATGCCTCGGGGCAATTAGAGTGTCCAAGCAACTTGCCATGCATGTTTTAAGAATATGGGAGGAAACCGGATTACCCAGAGGAAACCCACGCAGGAAGGCCGGAGCCAGAATCGTACCTACGACCTCAATATTGTGAGGCCATCATGCTAACCAGTTGGGCCACCTTGCCGCTTGGACTAAAACCTTTGTGAATAAATTGACGAAAACTAGGGTAAAACTTTTTTTGCGTTTCCGTCGATTAAAACTGGACTAAAACCCTTTTTTTAGTTTTCGTTGACTAAAACTGGACTAAAACTATAACGAATTGGGATGACTAAATGTGATGTAAACAAATCAGCACTTTGTCCAAATGACTTGGACAAAATCTAAAATGCCTGCCAAAAACAACACTGGTCACAACACGTGTCTACAGAAGATTAATTGGCATGGGCGAAATTAATTAGTTTTATTTCATTCATGAGCTTATGTTTTGTTTTGGGTGGCTAAGGCTTAAAATGTGTAAAAATCTAATCCAACCTCAAATATAATTAATTCAATAAATTTATGATGCTACTAAAACATCGAAGCAGCCTCCTCCAGGCTTTACAGACTCAGAAATGGAGGTATGCGTATCGTGTGCTCATCCTGTCGTGTCTCGAGATGTTAAAATTGCAGTTAGATAGACGTGTGCTGATTAGACAAGACTTCTAATATATCTGGTGTCACAGGATATTTGTCAGTGAATGTGTATGTCTGGTTTGAGGCTCACTCAGCTTTTTCTTGTGTTGTGGGGTCCAGTTGAGTTGAATTGCGAGTCAGGTATGTTGGCCATCTGACACCCAACTGTCAGGTTTGCGTTCGTGGAGACCCCGTAGAGCCATTTTTATTGTTGACATAAATCATAGCTAATCATCTTTTCCTTCATTATCATATGAAATACAGTTAGGAGTTGTATGTGCCTTTACTATGTTATAATCTTAGAACCTACCAGCCACTACAGCTGTCCGACAAGAAGACTTTTGGCTGTCCTGTGCTCCATTGCGGCCCTGGTGGCGTTCAAAAGACAACCTGTGACTGAAATATCAGTCACAACATATCTCTACTGAAGATTAATTGTCATGCGCTAAAGTAATTGGTTTTGTTTCATTCGTGAACTTGTTCTTTAAAATGTGTAAAATTCTGATCCATTTTCTTTTTTTTAATTCATTAAATTAATATTCAACTTGTTCATTAGGATGGAGGACAACCGACAATGACTGAATCGGCTGAGGTTGATGCCACCAGAACATCGAAGCAGCCTTCTCAAGGTTTGACAGACTCTGAAAAGGAGGTATGCGTATCATGTGGTCATCCTGTCGTGTCTTGAGATGTTAAAATTACAGTTAGATAGACCTGTGCTGGTTGGACAAGTTTTCTAATATATCTGGACATAAATCGTAGCTAATAATATTTTCCCTCATCATCATATGATATACAGTTATGCGTAGTGTATGTCTTTACTATGTTACAATCTAAGAACCTACCAGCCACTACAGTTCTCTCATTGGGAGACTTAAGCTTTCGTCAGGCTGTCGACTGCTGCATTGCCCTCTTATTGGCTTTAAGTACACAACCTGTAACTGAATTATCTGTCAGAACAGAACCTATGTGTCCACAGCAGGTGATTTGGCATGTGGATTCTTCAGATTTTTAGAAAATAGGTAAAATTGTGATCAAAAGTTTAAAATGTATAAAATTCTGGTATAGTTTGCAATAGTATATCTATTAAATCATTTCAAAACTTCTTAACAAGGATGGAGAACATTGGCTGTGACCGAATTGGTTGAGGTTTACATTACCAGGACCATTGAGCAGCCTCCTCGGGATCTACAAATTTAGGAATGAAGATATGCATCCCATGTTACAATCCTGTTATGGCCCGAGGTTTTGAAGTTGCAGTTACATATTGGGCTGGGCGATATGGCTGATAAGTACATAGCGATATAAGTATTTCATATGGGTCCATCGATACACATTGAATTCTTTTTTCATATTATTTTATTCATTATTTTTTTTATTTTCCAATATTTTCACTGCCCTGTTAAAAAAACATTTAATGTAGTTTTCCTCCCGGGAGCTTTTTGTTACGGTCAATTAAGTGTTTTTGTTAAATATAGCTGCGTAGAATAATTATATGCATTATTATCGTACCACAATGTTTTGGTTTTGCAAATAATTTCCTAAAATCATTCTAATTTTGTTATTACATTATTTTGTCATAATATCATTCATCAATATTTTAGTTTTTTTTTTTTTTTCAAATAGAATTAAGACCTTTTTCTGTGCAGATTCCTCTGGGGATTAAGTATTTAATGGGTTCTCAATTTTCTCTTGGACTCTGATGCAACCCAGTCTCCTCCCTTGGACAAAAAATATGGGCTGAATCTTCCTTGGAATAACGACACAGATTCTGACGAATCATTGTCAAATCCTGCCCCTGAACTTTGTGCCTCAGACCCAGACCATATTACTATCCCAAGGCTCAGGAGGACCAAAAGTATACAGGTAAACAACCCATATAGATTTCAGGGAATCTTACAAGCAAATTGCATATATTTTATTGGTCTCCTGCCTTCTATCCTTTATATTTCGTTGTTGTTGTTGTTTTTTAGATTAAAAAAACAGGCTGACTTTGGAATGGATAAGCATTATTACTCCAACTCAGATGACAGTGGAGATGAATATATTCCGGATACAAGTGAGGCCTCTGATTCAGACGGAAGTGAATCTTTGAAAATTGTGGACCCTCTCTTGAAGTCTAAGAATGCCTTCAGAGATTTTTCTCCCACACCACGAATCTCAAAAGCCACCTCAACGCAGGTTGTTAATCAAGGGCGTTCACCCGTTCGGAGGAGTAGCAGCACTGGTGTGATTCTTGAATTCTATGGCTCTTCAAATATTTGTGCAGTTTAACACAAATCATCCAAAATAGAATTCAAGCACATCTGTGACAGAAATTCAAATTCAGAAGTCAAAGAGAGAGAACAAAAAAAAAATCTAATGCTGCCCTTCTTCCGAAGACATATACTGTAAACATTAAATGTATGTTAGGACAATCTTGAAAAAAGTATTAGAACACCCTTTACTTTTATTTCTTGTTAATTTTATTAACCAAAATATGTCCATTTTTATTACAGATTAATGAATACAAAATTAAAACTCTAATCAGCTACTTTTTAATTGTTATATTTGTATAAACAAATGTTATACATCTGTGTGTTAACTTATACAAGAAATGACGGAAAAGCAAGGGTGGTTTAGTATTTTTTTATCGTATATAGTCTGTATAATATCTTTAACCTATGCTGATGCTGTTTAATACTGATTTAAATAATAATAATAATGTCATAATCTGTTGGTTTTACATGAACAAAACCTTTCAAGCACTTTTTAAAATTCTAAATACTACCTCTTGTCAGTAAGTTGGTTCACAGCACTGCCTTGGAGTGAAAGTGTGTAGTGCTGAGACAGTCGGTATGTGCTGAGTCGTCTGACGTTTGTGTGACTGGTACCCAGGAAGGTAGCAAAACCAGGCAGTGTGTATGTCGTACCCAGGAAGGCAGAGAAACCAAGCAATATGTATGTGGTACCCACGAAGGCAGAGAAACTAAGCAGTGTGTATGTGGTACCCGGGAAGGTAGCAAAACCAGGGAGTGTGCATAGATACAGACCCCAAAAGTGATTAAAACCAAATAAAGTCCCCAGAAGATCATCTGTAGTCAGGTGAAGGACCCTGTACTTTGTTCAACTCATTTACTCCCTTAGACGTACAAAGACGTCTTTTAATGCAATGGCGCCCTCTACCAAAGACGTATAAGTACGTTTCCTGTCTTTTTTACGTCATAGTGTACATAAGGGTCTGATGCAACCTCTGACTGAGAATCAGCCTTGTCCGCATTGTGAATCATGTAAAAATCACCCAGCAGGGGGCAGAGGTGCAAAAGATCCGCCTTGAATCTGCGCCAGAGGTACAAATGGGGGGGCGGGATCCTGGGGTAGACTTATAAGTGTGGAGAGCAGCGTGGGTAGCAGCAGCATCGGCAGCACTAGCAGCAGTCGCATTAGTAGCGTTAGCAATGAAATCCTCCAAGCAAATGACGATCGAGGAATGCTTTTTTGTAAAAAAAAGCTTCCTAAAAGCATCAAGGCGATGGAGACGCTTTGGTTGAGAGGATGACGCTTCGTCGTCGTCACAACAAAACGGCGTCTAAAGAGGGTGCGCGTGCCTTGCGGCCTGCATCGCCTGCCTTCGGACAATAGCCAAAGCAGCTGAGAGTCCTCACCAGATCCCCCCGAACGAGGAGGTAAGCGCTCGCAAGTTACCATTGAACATGTGGTTTTACCCCTCATGCTTTTATTGTACATATCATGCATCTTGCGGGCAGAAAATGTCGCGTAAATGTGCAGTTAGAAGCGAGCTTGCTCGCTGACTTCCTCGTCCGGCCGCCTCTATTGCACAATTACACGCGAGCGTAAGTCCTCGCCGACGAGGAAGTAAACGCTCGCAAGTTACCATTAAACATGTGGTTTTAGCCCTCATGCTTTTATTGTACATATCATGCATCTTGCGGGCAGAAAATGTCGCGTAAATGTGCAGTTAGACGCAAGCTTGCTCGCTGACTTTCTCGTCCGGGCGCCTATTGCACAATTACACGCGAGCGTAAGTCCTCGCCGACGAGGAAGTAAACGCTCGCAAGTTACCATTGAACATGTGGTTTTAGCCCTCATGCTTTTATTGTACATATCATGCATCTTGCGGGCAGAAAATGTCGCGTAAATGTGCAGTTACGCGCGAGCGCATCTCCTCCCGACGAGGAAACAACAATACTGAATGGTGTGGTAATCATGCATACTTTCTAAAATTCACAGATTGTGCATCCCGCGGCAAGAAAGTTCCTCCTCGTCTTGTTGGTGTAAAGAAAGGTAAATTATAATATGAAACTTCACACGCCAGCAATAAAATGCAGCAATAAATATATATTTCCAATTGTTTATATTTCTGTAATTTACAGGTTGTGCATCAGGAAGCAGTGGTTCCGGATGGCGTCACACTGGATGGCAACCGAGGAAAATCGACTTTACAGCAACCCCTGGACCACTGAATGCCGCTGCCCATTTGGAGTCTGAGGAGCCAGCTGATTTCCTGCAGCTGTTTCTCACGGATGAGCTTCTGCAGCACATCGCGGATGCCAGCAATCACTTCCCAGACAATTATTTTCACACAAACCCCAGTGGACAAACACAAGCTCGCCTATTTTCCACGGACCAGCAAAGCCAGACCACAACGAAAGTGTCGGGTCTGTTTGCGCAAAGGCAAACGGAGTGAAACAAGAATGTGGTGTGAACTATGTTGTGTGCCCTTGCATCAAGGCAACTGTTTTATTTTATATCACACAAAAAAAAAGTATGTATGACACTGATGTATTTCATTTTTGTACATAGTTCAACAGTTCAGTCGTTTAGTGTTATGTGCAAATAAATTTATTTTATCAAAAACATTTTTTGTGCTTTTTTTTGTTATTTTATAGAAGGCATGCATTATTTAGATGTTAGAGGTGTCATAAAAGCCATAAATAATAGTGTCAAAATTCAAATTATGGTCAAAATGCATCAGTTTACAAAGCTCATTTTCTCAGTTTTTTCCCCAGGGATTGGAGTTTTCATGAAATTTAGCTATTTTCAAATGCTGATTGCTCAAGAATGGAAAAAGATAGGAACAAACATTTTTTTTCTGTTGAAAGAAGAGAGGCTCATCTTTCTTCGGGTGTGCTCCATGTCTATATAGCATTAGAATACTATATTCTGTGGGCCTTGCAATATTAGTCAAAACCCAGGAAAACGCTGGGATTGAGCGGGTTGCTCCAGTGAAAATGGCTGGTATTTAATGAGTTAAGACTGGTTAGGACATCCGGCTCGCAGTCCCAAGGTGCAGGGTTCGATCCCGGGACCCAGCTTTCCTGTGTGGAGGTTGCATTTGTGAGTGAGTTTGAGCGCAGATGGTTGTTCGTCTTTGCGTGCCCTGCGATTGGCTGGCAACCACTTCAGGGTGTGCCCCGCCTACTGTCCGTTGACAGCTGGGTAGGCTCCAGCACGCTATCCTTGTGAGAATAAGCGGATTGGATATTACATGTATGTGTTTATGCCCTAGGCCAGGCGAGGGCAAACTACGGCCCGGGGGCCACATGCGGCCCGTTAAGTTTTAATCCGGGCCGCCGAACTTGAAAAAAATTTAATGAATAAACCTTGTTAATGTTTTATTTTCTAAACACTGTGGTTTTCAAAGACAAATATTATTGTTGGAATGCTTTTATTCACTTTCATTTAAAATTAAATGTATTTTTTTTCTCAGATGAGGTGAGGTTTCCAAAACACTCCATCCATCTGCTCCTGGTCCGGCCCCTCTGTCATATTTTAGAACCCATTGTGGTCCTCCAATCAAAAAGTTTGCCCGCCCCTGCCCTAGGCTTTGTGTCTTTGCTTGGTTGACTGTGTAATGAGTGTATGAATGCATTTCTTTCTACCAGACACCTTGGACTTCCCATGGCAGATTAATAATCTATTTTATCTATCCATCAGGGTCACGAATGTCATTTGATGAGTAGAGAATTTAGAGTCTCCAATTAACCTAATATACATGGATTTGCGCATGGAAACCTGAGAAAAAGCCCTTAGTCCTACTTTTCCATCTGAACCACTTTATCCTCACGAGGGTCACAGCTGTGACATCCCAGCTGACTTCAGAAAGTAAGTGGGCGACGACTCATGATCTCTTGGTTGAATAATATTGTTAGGGGCTCAAAATGGCCCTCTACAATAAAATGGCAGAAGAATATTACATACTCTCTGGCAGAAGAATATTGCGTTTTTTTTGTTTTGTCCAATTAACTTAAATAAAACTTGGGAAAATTTAATGATTACATGTAAACCAGCTGGTCTTCCCCATACCAAGCCCTGGCTAAAACTGACTGAAAAATGCATGATGTGTGCCTTTTAAACTCCTCGGCCCATCCACTATGCCAGGGATGGGCAAACTTTTTGATTGGGGGGGGGGGGCACAATGAGTCCTAAAATACATTTAATTTTAAACGAAAGTGAACAAAAGCATTACAACAATATATATGTCTTTGAAAAACCACAGTATTTAGAAAATAAACCATTAACAAGGCTTATTCATTTAATTTTTTTCAAGTTTGGGGGGCTGGATTGAAACGTTTAACGGGCCACAAGTGGCCCCCGGGCCGTAGTTTGCCCAAGTGCCCTAAGCCAATTGATTCTAAAAAATAACAGTTTTCTTCATCAAAACAACATTTTATGATCAACATAAATGTTAGTGAGTACATAAAGGTATACTCATTCGATCTATCATAACCCCATGCACTTAGACTGTACAAAAAAAAGAAAATTTTTATTTTAAAACCTAGTATTTCGCCATGACGTCACACGCTAGCGTCAAGTGCTTGGCGCTAAAAACCCGGAAGTAACAGCGGCGCTCGGTTTGAAAGTGGAGAGTTGTGCATGGTAGGCGAATTCGGGAGAAATGTTTGTTGAACACGAGGACTGTGGCGTAGAAGATGGTTTAACAGCGATCTAGTGCGCACCCAACCGTGATGGCTGACCAACGAAATAAATGCGGACCGACGGAGTGGACTGACAGGACGTGGAAAACAGGTGTGTGGCATGTGCACGAATGTGGGAGCGCGTTCACTATGGTGGCAGCGATCGCAAAGCAGCAGCACCACTCCTTGACAAAAGTATTGTACTTTCTCTGATGTTTTGGGTTTGCTCTGCTTTGGGGTTTGTAGTTCTGGCCACGCAAAAGTAACAAAGCAAGTTCTTGGATGTCTGCTTTTTTCTTGAACTGTTAATTGGTTAACATCGTGGCTCTTATTTTTATCTAATGTATGGAGTTTGGTGGCTATCTATATGCACAACTATATTAGTTGCACTTGAAATTGCATACAGAAAATTAGTATAAATAGGTTACGCTATAAAGTATAACAATATTAACAATCGTTATTGTTGTTACTGTTTATTTATTTTATTTTGCAATAACTGTGCTCCAAGCTTAGCTGTTGTGCCAGCTGCCAAGTAAAAATATGTAATCTCACTCAATAATAGGAATAAATACTTAACTAACATCTCAATTTTTCGGGTTGGGCTGTGGGGGAGGGGAGGGTGGCTGCCTGACATAAAGCAGACTGTCCTGCACATGCACAGACCAGCCGAGTGTGTGAAGTGTGCGTAAGTGCAGTACCGGGACCGACCACTAGACAGCGATCCTGAGTAATTTTTCCGCACACACATTTCTAGCACACTCGTCTTGTTTTTGTGACCTTCCTGGGAAGCCCTGAAACTTTGACAGGACCTCCCCCTGAGCTTCTTATCACTGAATTCAATGCTCTTTTTTGTGGGGCCCAGATTTTTGGTCCCCACAAAAATTTTGGTCCCCTACAGTGGGTGTGCTGTCCGATGTTGGTCCCCAACATGTAGCTTATACATACAAACACACACACACCCCCCTACTTGTTTTTGTGACATTGTTGGGCCACCTGAGCAAAACTCACATTGTGGGAACCACCCTTTCTAGTGGTTGTACAGCTCTGAAAAAAATCAGGCAGTGTCCAGGAATTTAGTTAAACACAAAAACCACTTCAAATTACCAATTAATGACCAGGAGGTCAAATGAGTGACTCAAGTGCATGTAATTCAGTCACTGTAGCCCAAAGATTCTCTGGGCCAGTGGATGAACCATTATTCGTCTTGGACAGCATTGAAGCAGGCCGTAGCCTGGTTTCTAAAGCTGAAAGACTTACTGACAGAGTAAAGGAAAATAGAAAGGAGTTAATCACATTAGGTGAAGAAGGCAAGATGAATTTATTCAAGAGAACTGTCAAAGGAAAGTATTTGACCTGCGACGACTTGGATAAAGCAGAAAGAGAACTTGTGAAATACTGTCAAAGGCGAAGTTTCAAAAAAGATTTAGCCATATTTGAAAAACAAAAAAGGGTGAAGAAAAGTAGCCCACTTTACAAGTTCAATATAGTACTTCAAGATGGTGTCATGAGGGTTGGTGGACAGTTGAGCCACGCAGCCATGCCTGAAACAGCAAAACAGCAAGCCATCTTGCCAAGGATTCACATAACACAAAGCTAGTCCTGAGATACATTCATGAGATTACAGCTCACGCTGGAAGGAACCACATGATGGCTAATCTGCATCAACAGTTTTGGATACCTCGAGCTGCTAGAGTCATCAGAAGAGTGCTACCTGACGATCCGCCTTTCAAGAGAATTGGCGTTGATTATTTTGGTCCATTCTAAGTAAGTAGGGTTAGAGGACAAGTAAAGAGATACGGCGTGATTTTTACATGTCTCGCTGTACGAGCCGTACATCTGGAAATTGCATCTTCACGTGACACAGATGCTTGTCTCAACGCAATCCGAAGATTTCTTGTCAGAAGAGGACAAGTGAGAGAGATGTATTCTGATAACGGAACCAACTTTAGATCAGCTGACAGTGAAATGAAGAAATCAATCAAAGAATGGAACACTAAGTAAATCGAGAAACACTTGCTGCAAAAAGGTATTCAGTGGCATAGCAATCCCCCAGCAGGTTCCCACCACGGAGGAAGCTGTGAGCGACTTATTTGGTCTGTGAGAAAAATCCTGAATGTCACTGTAAAAGAACAAATTTCGGGTGAAGAAAGTCAATATACCTTGCTTGGTGAGGCTGAAGCAGTTATAAACAGCAGGCCTATCACAAGGACATCTTCCGACCTCAACGACTTGGAAGCACTCACACCCAACACTCTGTTGTGGCTGAAGGTCAAACCTGAGTTACCTCCTGGAGTCTTCTGTAAAGACGACCAATACGCCCCAATACGTACCTCTGGGAATGAGCTGGTCAGCTCTTTAAAGAGTATTATGTAAGTTGAAATACATTAATCCATTTTTCTTTTTTGGACCATCTTTAACTGTGTAGTGTGTAATGTCTAAAATACAAAATGATCAGATTTTAGGGTGCAGTTGACGACTGTGGCACAGGTCCTCGCTCTACAAGTGCTAATAGTCTTCGGCAAAGAGAAAAATCTGCCATAAGGTACAGAAAACATTGGCATCAGAGTAAATGGATGCATGTTTTTGCAATGTGCGAGGAAACTGGCGAACTCAGAGAAAACTACGCAGGCTTGGGAGAACATGCAAACTCTACACAGGAAGGCCGGAGCCGGAATCGATCCCACAACCTCTGCATTGTGAGACCATCGTGCTCACAAGTCGCCCACCGTGGCGGCCGTCCATTATGAATGCCATCCCACCATCCATTATCTGTACGGCTTCTCCTCACAAGGGTTGCGGGGGGTGCTGGAGCCTATCCCAGCTATCTTGGGGCAGTAGGTGGGGTACACCCTAAACTGGTTGCCAGCCAATCGCAGGTCACACAAAGACAAACAACCATCCGCGCTCACACTCACACCAATTTAGGGTGTCCAAACAACCTGCCATGCATGTGTTTGGAATGTGGGAGGAAACCGGAGAACCCACGCAGGCGTGTGGGAAACATGCAAACTCCAAACAGGAAAGCCGGAATCAATCCCGCGACCTCTGCATTGTGAGACCATCGTGCTAACAAGTCGCCCACCATGCATCCCTGCTAAATAAATGATTAATTTTTACATTTTAGTATTTGTAAGCGATCTTGTGTTCATGACAGCATTTTCAACAGTGTGGGTGTTTGTATGAAAGCATTTCACTCGTGTATGGGCATGAGCATGTTTCAGTTGTATTTATGAATAACAATAATTTCACAATTGTGCCTGAGCGCCTTTCACTGGTGTGTATGAGAATGTTTCACCTATGTGTATGAGCGCATTTGACGAGTGTATGAGCAACAACTATTTCACTAGTGTGTATGAGAGCGTTTCACTCGTATGTATGATAGCGTTTCATAAGTATGCATGAGCAACAACAATTTCACTGGTGTGTAAGAGTACATTTCAGAAGTGTGAAGCGATTCCTGATTTTTGTCCCCAACGGCACCTCATACTCCCCATCTCCCGCTCACTTCTCCTGACCCCATGAGCCATCCCCGTTGCTACTACATGGAGATTTGATGTGTTTTTTTGTTTTTTTTGTTATTAGCTTCTTCAACATCTCTTCTGATTCTCATCTCTTCTCTGGCGCTCGTCTCCGCCTGTCTGATTTGAAGTCGACCTCAGAATTTGCACTATTTTGACATGACTTCTGTGGTAATCACTACTGACATATTGTGTCATTTGCTCAATAATACATTAAAATTATAATAAATAATTAAAATGGGTCCGGTGCCGAGCTCTGGCTTCATATCTTTAAAAGTGGTCTTCTCAAATCTGTTACTAATGGCCTCTAAATCAGTTGTGGTAGAGAAGGGGCAAATTAGACCTTATGGCATCTTAATTTGGTCAAGTCTTGTACCCATTTTCAAGGCCAGCGACTATTGCTTTAGCTATATACAAGAAAAGGATTACTCTGAATATACACAACAACAAATCCCAGATGTCCAACCCAAATGTTGTTTCAAAATAATCCAGTTCAGATGATAAACAAATGTATTGGTATGTTGAGGTCATTATTTCAAATCAAAATATACACTTCTTTTTCAGACAATGGGGAGGATCGAAGAAGTGGAAAAGTTGCAGGAGTAACTTCAAAACAATGCAAAGAGACAGAATCTGGAAGAATGTCAAGTTTGTCCATGTTTATATTTCTGGAATTTAGTGGGCGTGCATCTCGAAATGTTTGGGGATGGTTCGGGCTGCCAGACAAGACTTTCACTGCGAGCGCTGGACCACTGGATGCTGCGGCAAACAGCGGACTTCTTGCAGCTATTTATTACCAACAAGCTACTCCTGCACATCAATGATGCGGATGGCACAGACTGCTTTGCAGACAATTATTTTGAGGCAAAACCAAGAGGTCTGTAAGCACTCTGAAAACAAAGTAAAATATTTGACACCCACGGCAAAAAAAGCCATGCTACAGCATAGGGCTGGGCGATAAACCGAAAATTTACCGTTACCGAAATTTATTACAATGACCGAAATCATTTTGCCCATGTCGGTAAATTCGATGAATAAAAAAAGAAAAGCCTTTTGTCTGCGGCAATGTTCATGCCCCTTTAAGACCGCTACAGCGCCTCTAGTCATGTGACTCCACCCGTCTGTCGCTCTCGTTGCTGGCGATTCAAATCCAGAAGCTTTCTCACCACCCACAACACAACCATGCTGTGCTGAAAGTTCAAAGTGAGAAGCAAGGTTCGACAAGTGACAACAGCCCATGAACGGAGGCGACACCATACGAGAGAACGTCTCAGAGGTGGACGCGATAGCCTAGCACATAGCTAAAGATAAAGCTCCTCTAGTTACGTGGCGCGCACAGGATTTAAACGCTTCATGAAAGCCGTATTTCCCGATATGGACTACATCGGGCCGGGAGCTTAGACATGTCAAGCATTTTGCATCTACATCCGACTTGTGGTCGGGTCGCAACATGGATCCCTGATTGAGCCTAACTGTGCATTACATAGATGACAAGTGGCGACTGCGCAGCAGAGTACTCGAGACGGCACATTTTCCCCGATAATACCCACTTGTTTATTTGGCTTGCATTGACATTTTCTTTCATTTTATTTAGCGTTTTTTTATTTGCCATTATTTACATCATGAGAGCATTTTGGCGCAATCTATTTGCAGAAAAAGATTTCGCAAGAGGTACCCTTTTTCTTTGTGACATTGTTCAAGTCATGCAAAGCAAGCTCAGGGTTCGCGGTTAACCGCTTCCCGATTGCCCGGGGCAAGTGAAATTTGGCCACGGGCAAGGTAAAATTATGGGCAACTTGCCCGACCGGGCAAGCATTTTTTAAAGCAGCCAAATATCTTTAATTTTGACGAAAACGGTGGTGTGATCTGTTTGTGTGCACTGTATGGTGATGGTTTAACCCAGACAACCCCTTATGTTTTGGTATGGTCCATTGGCCTTATCGGGGGCAATGGGCGGGCGCTACGGGGATCAGTTAGTTCAGTGAATGTCGAGTTAAAGTGGACGTCAATAAATCCCGCAGTATTGGAACTCGCTGTCGTAGCATCCTCATTTGAAGTTTGAAAAACACAACAAAAACCTACGATATTTTGGCCGAAAATTGGCGACGAGTTCGTTCAAATCCGAACATTTCGGATTCCTCTGACATGACTAAAATAGCTCGAATATTTTTAAGTAGACAATTCAGTTGTGAGTAAGGAAGGGAGTAATATTTGATTATTGGCTGTTAATTCATTAGCTCCATGATGTGACCTGACATAGTGTCAGTGACTGTGTTCTGTATATGCTATGAAACTTATGGAGGCAGCACCACAGGCACTGGTCTTAAAGGAATACACAAATTTGCCACACTCATAATTTACTCATGTGATTCCTTAATTAATACGCTCTCCTGGACTTAAAATTGATCATCTGGATTGCTGTAATATCATTTTCCCAATTTAACATGCAGATTTGTTAATTATTAAAACTACAATTAACATTTTCAATAACTGCACAGGATGATACATTTGCTCTTGTGAGTAGGGTTTCATGGTTGACGATGAAAACAAGATTAATTTATGCTTATCAGATTATATGTTTATTTACATTTGTGGCGCACATTTTACAACCATAAACATTTTATTCTTAGAGAAAAAAAATTGTCACTTGCCCAAGTCGGGCAAGTAATTTGGCCACTCGGGCAAGGCAAATTTTAGTGGCACTTGCCCTATGGGCAAGCCGTTTTTAAAGTTAACCGCGAACCCTGCAAGCTATTTGGAATGTTCATACAAATGATTTTTGTACTTTTATTTTTCATTGAAAGTAAAGTGTACCAGTTGGTCAATAAAAAAAACAGTCAATATGCAATTCCTGCATTTATTTTGATTTTAGTCCACGTGGGAATTTATCGTGCATTTATCGTTATCGAGGTAAAATTGCTCGATTTCTCGCGATATTGATTTGAGGTCATATCGCCCAGCCCTTCTACAGCATGTATACAGTGTGAGACGTGTTGTGTTCACTTGCTCCAAGGCAATTGTTTTAGTGTATACCACATACCCAACGAATTGTGTAATTTGTATGGCGGGGTGTACACATGCGTTGCAAAAACACATGCACACACTGTCACTCACGCACTTCCGTATGTAGTTTATTTCAGCACCTTTTGTCATGCTGTTTTTATTTTATAGAAGGAAAGCATTATTTTGATGTCTGAGCTGTCACAAAAGAAAAAATAGAACTGTTGAAGTCAAGTCAAGCTTGTGCTTGAAATGTTTGTTCTTAGTTTCTCAGTTTTTCGTGAGCAATGGGAATTCAGTTATATTCAAACGCTGTCAGGTAAAGGCTCCATATTTTTATAGCATTATAGCACACTATTCTGTGGGCGCTAGAATTGAAGGGTTTGCGTTAGTAAAAATAGGTGGGATTAAATGAGCTGAAGTGTATCTCTTGAGTGCTCCTTAAATATTTGCCTGTGTTGTTATATTTTATTTTGGTCGTGTCATGTTTATTCTTACGCTGAAAGAGACATGAGGTGTTCGAAAAAAATAAATGATTTTTTTTTCCCGGTCAAAACTACCAATGGTGTCTGTTTTTTTTCCCTCCGTGAAATGTACGAGTTATCACTTTGACGCGCATGATGTCACGTGGCTGGAGGACTGGAAACTTGCACGAACAACATTTACGTTGAAATGTAACAATGACACATATATCGACATCTAACAAACATGCATGGGCATCTAACATTGACACTTACATTGACGTCTATAACATAAACCATTACAATCACATCTAACAAACACGGACATCTAACAGACACATCGACATCCATCATAAACATTTACATAGACATCGACATCTAACCAACCTTTACATAGACATCTTACACACATCGACATCTAACAAACATTTACATAGACATCTAACATAAACACATCTAATATAGACACATAGATTGACATCTAACATCGACACATTGAGATCTAACATAGACATACATTGACATCTAACATAGACTGTTACATCGACAACTAACATCGACACAAGGCTTTGTCAAATGACACGTCATGACGACATATACAGAGACACAAGGCACAACAGCATATTTTTGGTACAAATTGAACCCGATATGTTAGCTACCTCGTTCGACTTAAAGGGTTAGCGAACTTGTTATGGTGGTTGAGGCGTGGTGGCTACCCAGCTCGTGTAGTGTATATTAAACTTAAGTTAATAATTTATGACCAGTAAACACGGATGTTGTAACGCAAAACAATGTTCAAATGTTAGTTTTTTTTCAACACATTTCATGAGAAAAAGCTCTACTTGTCTGTGAGAAATGTATGTTGTAGACCCATTATATAACACAATATTACACAATTTTACATTGGAATTTCATTTAATAAAACATTGACAATTATCTTTACAAACACTGTGTATGATTCATCTTTTCATTTGTTGTTCAATGAGCAAAACAGTGGCGATCAAAACAGTGCAAATTAAATGACATTTTATAGGTATCTGGCTGCAATACAGTGAACCCTCGCTACTTCGCGGTTCACCTTTCGCGGGTTCAGTGCTTCGCGGGTCTAAAAAATATTCGGGGGCATTGTAGTTTCGCCGAGCGGCACGACGGGGCGCTGGAGTGGTTAGACGGCCGGCGTGCGCCGAAGAAGAACGTGGGCGAAGAGGAGAGTGGACAAAGAAGAGCACGTTCCCCCGGGCACGATTTGGGGCGACGTTTCGCGCGGTTCGGACCGTACCAGAGCTCCGGCCAGCGTGCGTGGCAGTTAAGCCGAAGAGGAACAACTTCCGCCCGGGCACTAGCGGGGCGACATTTCGCTCCGTTCGGGACCGT
The DNA here is from genome assembly GCF_059441095.1 of Idiotropiscis lumnitzeri. Classification (NCBI taxonomy): domain Eukaryota; kingdom Metazoa; phylum Chordata; class Actinopteri; order Syngnathiformes; family Syngnathidae; genus Idiotropiscis; species Idiotropiscis lumnitzeri. The sequence goes on along the minus strand of NW_028283561.1, from coordinate 3,713,143 downwards.
GCGAGAGCTCCGGAGGAGACCGGCCGGCGTGCGTGGTTGTTAAGCCGAAGAGGAACACCTTCCGCCCGGGCATGAGCGGAGCGCGAGGCTGTCAGTTATGAATGAATAAATAAATGAAGAATGCCAGGGCACACCGGACGGCGTACCAGCAGGTAAAAGTCGAAGTAATTAAATAAATACAAAAAGAAGTAATTGAATAAATACAAAAATAATGGCTGGGGAATAAAAAAATGTTTTAATAATTTTTTTTTTTTGTTATAACATGAATTTCACCCTCTCTCTCTCTACCCGTATATATATATATATATATATATATATATATATTATTTTATTTATTTATTTTTTTAAGCATTTTTGAAGGTGCGCCGCTACTTCGCACTTTTTTTTTTTAAGCATTTTTGAAGGTGCGCCGCTACTTCGCACTTTTTTTTTTTTAAGCATTTTTGAAGGTGCGCCGCTACTTCGCGGATTTTCAGTTTTCGCGGGTGGTCTCGGTCCCCATTAACCGCGATAACCGAGGGTTCACTGTAGTAAGTTACATTCTAATTTACATTTACAGGTAATGGAAATGACTACTGGTAACCTCAATTTAACTGTATTTCAGTCAGAATGCCTCAAACATCATAAAAAAATAAAACGTTGAGTATTATTTCTCCTTCAAAATGTCAGAAGAAATACTCTATAATGGCCTGACGACATTAACATAGTTTATAGTATATAGCAGGGGTGGGAAAACTTTTTTATTGGCGGGCCACAATGGGTTCTAAAATTTGACAGAGGGGCTGGACCAGGAGCAGATGGATGGAGTGTTTTGGTAACCTCATCTCATCTGAGAAAAAAAATACATTTAATTTTAAATGAAAGTGAACAAAAGCTTGTCTTTGAAAAACCACACTATTTTGAAAATAAAACATTAACAAGGTTTATTTTTTTTTTTTTCAAATTCGGCGGGCCGGATTAAAACGTTTAACGGGCCGCATGTGGCCCCCAGGCCGTAGTTTTCTCACGTCGGTATATAGCATAGCGGCATAGGTTCCCTCGTCAACATCAAGTGAGTTACCCTCTTACCAAGACCAAAATACGGGGCTCCCCATCTCCCGGTCACTTCTCCAGACCCCAACAGTCACCCTCGTTGCGAGAACTTTAAGATTCGATGTTTATTTTTTTTCGCTTCTTCAACTTCGTGTCTGATTCTTTTCTCTTCTCTGGCTCCAGGATTCCGCTGTCAATCAGATGACGATTGAGGCGGGACTTCCGGTTCAAAGTCACCCTCAGAGTTTGCAACCATTTGAGATGGCTTCTGTGGTAATAACAACTGTCATAGGTGCAATTTGCTCTATAAAGCATTAAAAAAAAATAATAATAATAAATTACAAAAAATAGTCAAGTACAGCACTCGTCTCATAAACTAGGTAAGAATTTAGCGTTACTAACGTTGCTACACTATAAAGAGTGTTTTACTGACTAGCTAAACCCAGTTTTGGTTTAGCTGTTATAAAAGTTTGTTTTTTTAGTGCTGTAAATGCATTTTCAGCTCGCGCTGTACACATTTGCTATGAGAGGCATTATCTCATAAGGGAAATATTGGACAATCAAATTAATGACTGCCCAGGCTTCAGGATGTCTTTTTACACTCTATAAAGGTGGAAATTTACATTGGAAACGTTTAGTTTAGCTGTTAATGAAGTTTCGTTTTTTTTAGTGCTGAAAATTCATTGTCTGCTGGCGCTGTACACTTTTTCTAAGTGTTGCAATATCTCATGAAGGAAATACTGGACAATCAAATTAATGACTTTCCAGGCTTCAGGATGCCTTTCTACACTATATAAAGGTGGAAATGTACATTGGAAACGTTTGGTTTAGCTGTTATAAAAGTTTGGTTTTTTAGTGCTGTAAATGCATTTTCAGCTCGCGCTGTACACATTTGCTATGAGAGGCATTATCTCATAAGGGAAATATTGGACAATCAAATTAATGACTGCCCAGGCTTCAGGATGTCTTTTTACACTATATAAGGGTGGAAATTTACATTGGAAACGTTTAGTTTAGCTGTTAATGAAGTGTCGTTTTTTTAGTGCTGAAAATTCATTGTCTGCTGGCGCTGTACACTTTTTCTAAGTGTTGCAATATCTCATGAAGGAAATACTGGACAATCAAATTAATGACTTTCCAGGCTTCAGGATGCCTTTCTACACTATATAAAGGTGGAAATGTACATTGGAAACGTTTGGTTTAGCTGTTATAAAAGTTTGGTTTTTTAGTGCTGTAAATGCATTTTCAGCTCGCGCTGTACACATTTGCTATGAGAGGCATTATCTCAAAAGGGAAATATTGGACAATCAAATTAATGACTGCCCAGGCTTCAGGATGTCTTTTTACACTATATAAAGGTGGAAATTTACATTGGAAACGTTTGGTTTAGCTGTTATAAAAGTTGGGTTTTTTAATGCTGAAAATGCATTTTCAGCTCGCACTGTACACATTTGCTATGTGAGGCATTATCTCATAAGGGAAATACTGGACAATCAAATTAATGACTTCCCAGGCTTCAGGATGCCTTTTTACACTCTATAAATGTGGAAATTTACATTGGAAACGTTTGGTTTAGCTGTTAATGAAGTTTCGTTTTTTTAGTGCTGAAAATTCATTGTCTGCTGGCGCTGTACACTCTTTCTAAGTGTTGCAATATCTCATGAAGGAAATTCTGGACAATCAAATTAATGACTTTCCAGGCTTCAGGATGCCTTTCTACACTATATAAAGGTGGAAATTTACATTTGAAACGTTTGGTTTAGCTGTTATAAAAGTTTGGTTTTTTAGTGCTGTAAATGCATTTTCAGCTCGCGCTGTACACATTTGCTATGAGAGGCATTATCTCATAAGGGAAATATTGGACAATCAAATTAATGACTGCCCAGGCTTCAGGATGTCTTTTTACACTATATAAAGGTGGAAATTTACATTGGAAACGTTTGGTTTAGCTGTTATAAAAGTTTGGTTTTTTAGTGCTTAAAATGCATTTTCAGCTCGCACTGTACACATTTGCTATGTGAGGCATTATCTCATAAGGGAAATACTGGACAATCAAATTAATGACTTCCCAGGCTTCAGGATGCCTTTTTACACTCTATAAAGGTGGAAATTTACATTGGAAACGTTTGGTTTAGCTGTTATAAAAGTTTGTTTTTTTCGTGCTGTAAATCCATTTTCAGCTCGCGCTGTACACATTTGCAATGAGAAGCATTATCTCATAAGGGAAATATTGGACAATCAAATTAATGACTGCCCAGGCTTCAGGATGTCTTTTTACACTATATAAAGGTGGAAATTTACATTGGAAACGTTTAGTTTAGCTGTTAATGAAGTTTCGTTTTTTTTAGTGCTGAAAATTCATTGTCTGCTGGCGCTGTACACTTTTTCTAAGTGTTGCAATATCTCATGAAGGAAATACTGGACAATCAAATTAATGACTTTCCAGGCTTCAGGATGCCTTTCTACACTATATAAAGGTGGAAATGTACATTGGAAACGTTTGGTTTAGCTGTTATAAAAGTTTGGTTTTTTAGTGCTGTAAATGCATTTTCAGCTCGCGCTGTACACATTTGCTATGAGAGGCATTATCTCAAAAGGGAAATATTGGACAATCAAATTAATGACTGCCCAGGCTTCAGGATGTCTTTTTACACTATATAAAGGTGGAAATTTACATTGGAAACGTTTGGTTTAGCTGTTATAAAAGTTGGGTTTTTTAATGCTGAAAATGCATTTTCAGCTCGCACTGTACACATTTGCTATGTGAGGCATTATCTCATAAGGGAAATACTGGACAATCAAATTAATGACTTCCCAGGCTTCAGGATGCCTTTTTACACTCTATAAATGTGGAAATTTACATTGGAAACGTTTGGTTTAGCTGTTAATGAAGTTTCGTTTTTTTAGTGCTGAAAATTCATTGTCTGCTGGCGCTGTACACTCTTTCTAAGTGTTGCAATATCTCATGAAGGAAATACTGGACAATCAAATTAATGACTTTCCAGGCTTCAGGATGCCTTTCTACACTATATAAAGGTGGAAATTTACATTTGAAACGTTTGGTTTAGCTGTTATAAAAGTTTGTTTTTTTAGTGCTGTAAATGCATTTTCAGCTCGCGCTGTACACATTTGCTATGAGAGGCATTATCTCATAAGGGAAATATTGGACAATCAAATTAATGACTGCCCAGGCTTCAGGATGTCTTTTTACACTATATAAAGGTGGAAATTTACATTGGAAACGTTTGGTTTAGCTGTTATAAAAGTTTGGTTTTTTAGTGCTTAAAATGCATTTTCAGCTCGCACTGTACACATTTGCTATGTGAGGCATTATCTCATAAGGGAAATACTGGACAATCAAATTAATGACTTCCCAGGCTTCAGGATGCCTTTTTACACTCTATAAAGGTGGACATTTACATTGGAAACGTTTAGTTTAGCTGTTATAAAAGTTTGTTTTTTTCGTGCTGTAAATCCATTTTCAGCTCGCGCTGTACACATTTGCAATGAGAAGCATTATCTCATAAGGGAAATATTGGACAATCAAATTAATGACTGCCCAGGCTTCAGGATGTCTTTTTACACTATATAAAGGTGGAAATTTACATTGGAAACGTTTAGTTTAGCTGTTAATGAAGTTTCGTTTTTTTTAGTGCTGAAAATTCATTGTCTGCTGGCGCTGTACACTTTTTCTAAGTGTTGCAATATCTCATGAAGGAAATACTGGACAATCAAATTAATGACTTTCCAGGCTTCAGGATGCCTTTCTACACTATATAAAGGTGGAAATTTACATTGGAAACGTTTGGTTTAGCTGTTATAAAAGTTTGGTTTTTTAGTGCTGTAAATGCATTTTCAGCTCGCGCTGTACACATTTGCTATGAGAGGCATTATCTCATAAGGGAAATATTGGACAATCAAATTAATGACTGCCCAGGCTTCAGGATGTCTTTTTACACTATATAAAGGTGGAAATTTACATTGGAAACGTTTGGTTTAGCTGTTATAAAAGTTTGGTTTTTTAGTGCTGTAAATGCATTTTCAGCTCGCGCTGTACACATTTGCTATGAGAGGCATTATCTCATAAGGGAAATATTGGACAATCAAATTAATGACTGCCCAGGCTTCAGGATGTCTTTTTACACTCTATAAAGGTGGAAATTTACATTGGAAACGTTTAGTTTAGCTGTTAATGAAGTTTCGTTTTTTTTAGTGCTGAAAATTCATTGTCTGCTGGCGCTGTACACTTTTTCTAAGTGTTGCAATATCTCATGAAGGAAATACTGGACAATCAAATTAATGACTTTCCAGGCTTCAGGATGCCTTTCTACACTATATAAAGGTGGAAATGTACATTGGAAACGTTTGGTTTAGCTGTTATAAAAGTTTGGTTTTTTAGTGCTGTAAATGCATTTTCAGCTCGCGCTGTACACATTTGCTATGAGAGGCATTATCTCATAAGGGAAATATTGGACAATCAAATTAATGACTGCCCAGGCTTCAGGATGTCTTTTTACACTATATAAGGGTGGAAATTTACATTGGAAACGTTTAGTTTAGCTGTTAATGAAGTGTCGTTTTTTTAGTGCTGAAAATTCATTGTCTGCTGGCGCTGTACACTTTTTCTAAGTGTTGCAATATCTCATGAAGGAAATACTGGACAATCAAATTAATGACTTTCCAGGCTTCAGGATGCCTTTCTACACTATATAAAGGTGGAAATGTACATTGGAAACGTTTGGTTTAGCTGTTATAAAAGTTTGGTTTTTTAGTGCTGTAAATGCATTTTCAGCTCGCGCTGTACACATTTGCTATGAGAGGCATTATCTCAAAAGGGAAATATTGGACAATCAAATTAATGACTGCCCAGGCTTCAGGATGTCTTTTTACACTATATAAAGGTGGAAATTTACATTGGAAACGTTTGGTTTAGCTGTTATAAAAGTTGGGTTTTTTAATGCTGAAAATGCATTTTCAGCTCGCACTGTACACATTTGCTATGTGAGGCATTATCTCATAAGGGAAATACTGGACAATCAAATTAATGACTTCCCAGGCTTCAGGATGCCTTTTTACACTCTATAAATGTGGAAATTTACATTGGAAACGTTTGGTTTAGCTGTTAATGAAGTTTCGTTTTTTTAGTGCTGAAAATTCATTGTCTGCTGGCGCTGTACACTCTTTCTAAGTGTTGCAATATCTCATGAAGGAAATTCTGGACAATCAAATTAATGACTTTCCAGGCTTCAGGATGCCTTTCTACACTATATAAAGGTGGAAATTTACATTTGAAACGTTTGGTTTAGCTGTTATAAAAGTTTGGTTTTTTAGTGCTGTAAATGCATTTTCAGCTCGCGCTGTACACATTTGCTATGAGAGGCATTATCTCATAAGGGAAATATTGGACAATCAAATTAATGACTGCCCAGGCTTCAGGATGTCTTTTTACACTATATAAAGGTGGAAATTTACATTGGAAACGTTTGGTTTAGCTGTTATAAAAGTTTGGTTTTTTAGTGCTTAAAATGCATTTTCAGCTCGCACTGTACACATTTGCTATGTGAGGCATTATCTCATAAGGGAAATACTGGACAATCAAATTAATGACTTCCCAGGCTTCAGGATGCCTTTTTACACTCTATAAAGGTGGAAATTTACATTGGAAACGTTTGGTTTAGCTGTTATAAAAGTTTGTTTTTTTCGTGCTGTAAATCCATTTTCAGCTCGCGCTGTACACATTTGCAATGAGAAGCATTATCTCATAAGGGAAATATTGGACAATCAAATTAATGACTGCCCAGGCTTCAGGATGTCTTTTTACACTATATAAAGGTGGAAATTTACATTGGAAACGTTTAGTTTAGCTGTTAATGAAGTTTCGTTTTTTTTAGTGCTGAAAATTCATTGTCTGCTGGCGCTGTACACTTTTTCTAAGTGTTGCAATATCTCATGAAGGAAATACTGGACAATCAAATTAATGACTTTCCAGGCTTCAGGATGCCTTTCTACACTATATAAAGGTGGAAATGTACATTGGAAACGTTTGGTTTAGCTGTTATAAAAGTTTGGTTTTTTAGTGCTGTAAATGCATTTTCAGCTCGCGCTGTACACATTTGCTATGAGAGGCATTATCTCAAAAGGGAAATATTGGACAATCAAATTAATGACTGCCCAGGCTTCAGGATGTCTTTTTACACTATATAAAGGTGGAAATTTACATTGGAAACGTTTGGTTTAGCTGTTATAAAAGTTGGGTTTTTTAATGCTGAAAATGCATTTTCAGCTCGCACTGTACACATTTGCTATGTGAGGCATTATCTCATAAGGGAAATACTGGACAATCAAATTAATGACTTCCCAGGCTTCAGGATGCCTTTTTACACTCTATAAATGTGGAAATTTACATTGGAAACGTTTGGTTTAGCTGTTAATGAAGTTTCGTTTTTTTAGTGCTGAAAATTCATTGTCTGCTGGCGCTGTACACTCTTTCTAAGTGTTGCAATATCTCATGAAGGAAATACTGGACAATCAAATTAATGACTTTCCAGGCTTCAGGATGCCTTTCTACACTATATAAAGGTGGAAATTTACATTTGAAACGTTTGGTTTAGCTGTTATAAAAGTTTGTTTTTTTAGTGCTGTAAATGCATTTTCAGCTCGCGCTGTACACATTTGCTATGAGAGGCATTATCTCATAAGGGAAATATTGGACAATCAAATTAATGACTGCCCAGGCTTCAGGATGTCTTTTTACACTATATAAAGGTGGAAATTTACATTGGAAACGTTTGGTTTAGCTGTTATAAAAGTTTGGTTTTTTAGTGCTTAAAATGCATTTTCAGCTCGCACTGTACACATTTGCTATGTGAGGCATTATCTCATAAGGGAAATACTGGACAATCAAATTAATGACTTCCCAGGCTTCAGGATGCCTTTTTACACTCTATAAAGGTGGAAATTTACATTGGAAACGTTTAGTTTAGCTGTTATAAAAGTTTGTTTTTTTCGTGCTGTAAATCCATTTTCAGCTCGCGCTGTACACATTTGCAATGAGAAGCATTATCTCATAAGGGAAATATTGGACAATCAAATTAATGACTGCCCAGGCTTCAGGATGTCTTTTTACACTATATAAAGGTGGAAATTTACATTGGAAACGTTTAGTTTAGCTGTTAATGAAGTTTCGTTTTTTTTAGTGCTGAAAATTCATTGTCTGCTGGCGCTGTACACTTTTTCTAAGTGTTGCAATATCTCATGAAGGAAATACTGGACAATCAAATTAATGACTTTCCAGGCTTCAGGATGCCTTTCTACACTATATAAAGGTGGAAATTTACATTGGAAACGTTTGGTTTAGCTGTTATAAAAGTTTGGTTTTTTAGTGCTGTAAATGCATTTTCAGCTCGCGCTGTACACATTTGCTATGAGAGGCATTATCTCATAAGGGAAATATTGGACAATCAAATTAATGACTGCCCAGGCTTCAGGATGTCTTTTTACACTATATAAAGGTGGAAATTTACATTGGAAACGTTTGGTTTAGCTGTTATAAAAGTTTGGTTTTTTAGTGCTGTAAATGCATTTTCAGCTCGCGCTGTACACATTTGCTATGAGAGGCATTATCTCATAAGGGAAATATTGGACAATCAAATTAATGGCTGCCCAGGCTTCAGGATGTCTTTTTACACTATATAAAGGTGGAAATTTACATTGGAAACTTTTAGTTTAGCTGTTAATGAAGTTTCGTTTTTTTAGTGCTGAAAATTCATTGTCTGCTGGCGCTGTACACTTTTTCTATGTGTTGCAATATCTCATGAAGGAAATACTGGACAATCAAATTAATGACTTTCCAGGCTTCAGGATGCCTTTCTACACTATATAAAGGTGGAAATGTACATTGGAAACGTTTGGTTTAGCTGTTATAAAAGTTTGGTTTTTTAGTGCTGTAAATGCATTTTCAGCTCGCGCTGTACACATTTGCTATGAGAGGCATTATCTCAGAAGGGAAATATTGGACAATCAAATTAATGACTGCCCAGGCTTCAGGATGTATTTTTACACTATATAAAGGTGGAAATTTACATTGGAAACGTTTGGTTTAGCTGTTATAAAAGTTTGGTTTTTTTAGTGCTGAAAATGCATTTTCAGCTCGCACTGTACACATTTGCTATGTGAGGCATTATCTCATAAGGGAAATACTGGACAATCAAATTAATGACTTCCCAGGCTTCAGGATGCCTTTTTACACTCTATAAATGTGGAAATTTACATTGGAAACGTTTGGTTTAGCTGTTAATGAAGTTTCGTTTTTTTAGTGCTGAAAATTCATTGTCTGCTGGCGCTGTACACTTTTTCTAAGTGTTGCAATATCTCATGAAGGAAATACTGGACAATCAAATTAATGACTTTCCAGGCTTCAGGATGCCTTTCTACACTATATAAAGGTGGAAATGTACATTGGAAACGTTTGGTTTAGCTGTTATAAAAGTTTGGTTTTTTAGTGCTGTAAATGCATTTTCAGCTCGCGCTGTACACATTTGCTATGAGAGGCATTATCTCAAAAGGGAAATATTGGACAATCAAATTAATGACTGCCCAGGCTTCAGGATGTCTTTTTACACTATATAAAGGTGGAAATTTACATTGGAAACGTTTGGTTTAGCTGTTATAAAAGTTGGGTTTTTTAATGCTGAAAATGCATTTTCAGCTCGCACTGTACACATTTGCTATGTGAGGCATTATCTCATAAGGGAAATACTGGACAATCAAATTAATGACTTCCCAGGCTTCAGGATGCCTTTTTACACTCTATAAATGTGGAAATTTACATTGGAAACGTTTGGTTTAGCTGTTAATGAAGTTTCGTTTTTTTAGTGCTGAAAATTCATTGTCTGCTGGCGCTGTACACTCTTTCTAAGGGTTGCAATATCTCATGAAGGAAATACTGGACAATCAAATTAATGACTTTCCAGGCTTCAGGATGCCTTTCTACACTATATAAAGGTGGAAATTTACATTTGAAACGTTTGGTTTAGCTGTTATAAAAGTTTGGTTTTTTAGTGCTGTAAATGCATTTTCAGCTCGCGCTGTACACATTTGCTATGAGAGGCATTATCTCATAAGGGAAATATTGGACAATCAAATTAATGACTGCCCAGGCTTCAGGATGTCTTTTTACACTATATAAAGGTGGAAATTTACATTGGAAACGTTTGGTTTAGCTGTTATAAAAGTTTGTTTTTTTAGTGCTGTAAATGCATTTTCAGCTCGCGCTGTACACATTTGCAATGAGAGGCATTATCTCATAAGGGAAATATTGGACAATCAAATTAATGACTGCCCAGGCTTCAGGATGTCTTTTTACACTATATAAAGGTGGAAATTTACATTGGAAACGTTTAGTTTAGCTGTTAATGAAGTTTCGTTTTTTTTAGTGCTGAAAATTCATTGTCTGCTGGCGCTGTACACTCTTTCTAAGGGTTGCAATATCTCATGAAGGAAATACTGGACAATCAAATTAATGACTTTCCAGGCTTCAGGATGCCTTTCTACACTATATAAAGGTGGAAATTTACATTTGAAACGTTTGGTTTAGCTGTTATAAAAGTTTGGTTTTTTAGTGCTGTAAATGCATTTTCAGCTCGCGCTGTACACATTTGCTATGAGAGGCATTATCTAGTAAGGGAAATATTGGACAATCAAATTAATGACTGCCCAGGCTTCAGGATGTCTTTTTACACTATATAAAGGTGGAAATTTACATTGGAAACGTTTGGTTTAGCTGTTATAAAAGTTTGGTTTTTTAGTGCTTAAAATGCATTTTCAGCTCGCACTGTACACATTTGCTATGTGAGGCATTATCTCATAAGGGAAATACTGGACAATCAAATTAATGACTGCCCAGGCTTCAGGATGTCTTTTTACACTATATAAAGTTGGAAATTTACATTGAAAACGTTTGGTTTAGTTGTTATAAAAGTTTGTTTTTTTAGTGCTGAAAATGCATTTTCAGCTCGCACTGTACACATTTGCTATGTGAGGCATTATCTCATAAGGGAAATACTGGACAATCAAATTAATGACTTCCCAGGCTTCAGGATGCCTTTTTACACTCTATAAATGTGGAAATTTACATTGGAAACGTTTGGTTTAGCTGTTAATGAAGTTTCGTTTTTTTAGTGCTGAAAATTCATTGTCTGCTGGCGCTGTACACTCTTTCTAAGTGTTGCAATATCTCATGAAGGAAATACTGGACAATCAAATTAATGACTTTCCAGGCTTCAGGATGCCTTTCTACACTATATAAAGGTGGAAATTTACATTTGAAACGTTTGGTTTAGCTGTTATAAAAGTTTGGTTTTTTAGTGCTGTAAATGCATTTTCAGCTCGCGCTGTACACATTTGCTATGAGAGGCATTATCTCATAAGGGAAATATTGGACAATCAAATTAATGACTGCCCAGGCTTCAGGATGTCTTTTTACACTATATAAAGGTGGAAATTTACATTGGAAACGTTTGGTTTAGCTGTTATAAAAGTTTGGTTTTTTAGTGCTTAAAATGCATTTTCAGCTCGCACTGTACACATTTGCTATGTGAGGCATTATCTCATAAGGGAAATACTGGACAATCAAATTAATGACTTCCCAGGCTTCAGGATGCCTTTTTACACTCTATAAAGGTGGAAATTTACATTGGAAACGTTTGGTTTAGCTGTTATAAAAGTTTGTTTTTTTCGTGCTGTAAATCCATTTTCAGCTCGCGCTGTACACATTTGCAATGAGAAGCATTATCTCATAAGGGAAATATTGGACAATCAAATTAATGACTGCCCAGGCTTCAGGATGTCTTTTTACACTATATAAAGGTGGAAATTTACATTGGAAACGTTTAGTTTAGCTGTTAATGAAGTTTCGTTTTTTTTAGTGCTGAAAATTCATTGTCTGCTGGCGCTGTACACTTTTTCTAAGTGTTGCAATATCTCATGAAGGAAATACTGGACAATCAAATTAATGACTTTCCAGGCTTCAGGATGCCTTTCTACACTATATAAAGGTGGAAATGTACATTGGAAACGTTTGGTTTAGCTGTTATAAAAGTTTGGTTTTTTAGTGCTGTAAATGCATTTTCAGCTCGCGCTGTACACATTTGCTATGAGAGGCATTATCTCAAAAGGGAAATATTGGACAATCAAATTAATGACTGCCCAGGCTTCAGGATGTCTTTTTACACTATATAAAGGTGGAAATTTACATTGGAAACGTTTGGTTTAGCTGTTATAAAAGTTGGGTTTTTTAATGCTGAAAATGCATTTTCAGCTCGCACTGTACACATTTGCTATGTGAGGCATTATCTCATAAGGGAAATACTGGACAATCAAATTAATGACTTCCCAGGCTTCAGGATGCCTTTTTACACTCTATAAATGTGGAAATTTACATTGGAAACGTTTGGTTTAGCTGTTAATGAAGTTTCGTTTTTTTAGTGCTGAAAATTCATTGTCTGCTGGCGCTGTACACTCTTTACTAAGTGTTGCAATATCTCATGAAGGAAATACTGGACAATCAAATTAATGACTTTCCAGGCTTCAGGATGCCTTTCTACACTATATAAAGGTGGAAATTTACATTTGAAACGTTTGGTTTAGCTGTTATAAAAGTTTGTTTTTTTAGTGCTGTAAATGCATTTTCAGCTCGCGCTGTACACATTTGCTATGAGAGGCATTATCTCATAAGGGAAATATTGGACAATCAAATTAATGACTGCCCAGGCTTCAGGATGTCTTTTTACACTATATAAAGGTGGAAATTTACATTGGAAACGTTTGGTTTAGCTGTTATAAAAGTTTGGTTTTTTAGTGCTTAAAATGCATTTTCAGCTCGCACTGTACACATTTGCTATGTGAGGCATTATCTCATAAGGGAAATACTGGACAATCAAATTAATGACTTCCCAGGCTTCAGGATGCCTTTTTACACTCTATAAAGGTGGAAATTTACATTGGAAACGTTTAGTTTAGCTGTTATAAAAGTTTGTTTTTTTCGTGCTGTAAATCCATTTTCAGCTCGCGCTGTACACATTTGCAATGAGAAGCATTATCTCATAAGGGAAATATTGGACAATCAAATTAATGACTGCCCAGGCTTCAGGATGTCTTTTTACACTATATAAAGGTGGAAATTTACATTGGAAACGTTTAGTTTAGCTGTTAATGAAGTTTCGTTTTTTTTAGTGCTGAAAATTCATTGTCTGCTGGCGCTGTACACTTTTTCTAAGTGTTGCAATATCTCATGAAGGAAATACTGGACAATCAAATTAATGACTTTCCAGGCTTCAGGATGCCTTTCTACACTATATAAAGGTGGAAATTTACATTGGAAACGTTTGGTTTAGCTGTTATAAAAGTTTGGTTTTTTAGTGCTGTAAATGCATTTTCAGCTCGCGCTGTACACATTTGCTATGAGAGGCATTATCTCATAAGGGAAATATTGGACAATCAAATTAATGACTGCCCAGGCTTCAGGATGTCTTTTTACACTATATAAAGGTGGAAATTTACATTGGAAACGTTTGGTTTAGCTGTTATAAAAGTTTGGTTTTTTAGTGCTGTAAATGCATTTTCAGCTCGCGCTGTACACATTTGCTATGAGAGGCATTATCTCATAAGGGAAATATTGGACAATCAAATTAATGGCTGCCCAGGCTTCAGGATGTCTTTTTACACTATATAAAGGTGGAAATTTACATTGGAAACTTTTAGTTTAGCTGTTAATGAAGTTTCGTTTTTTTAGTGCTGAAAATTCATTGTCTGCTGGCGCTGTACACTTTTTCTATGTGTTGCAATATCTCATGAAGGAAATACTGGACAATCAAATTAATGACTTTCCAGGCTTCAGGATGCCTTTCTACACTATATAAAGGTGGAAATGTACATTGGAAACGTTTGGTTTAGCTGTTATAAAAGTTTGGTTTTTTAGTGCTGTAAATGCATTTTCAGCTCGCGCTGTACACATTTGCTATGAGAGGCATTATCTCAGAAGGGAAATATTGGACAATCAAATTAATGACTGCCCAGGCTTCAGGATGTATTTTTACACTATATAAAGGTGGAAATTTACATTGGAAACGTTTGGTTTAGCTGTTATAAAAGTTTGGTTTTTTTAGTGCTGAAAATGCATTTTCAGCTCGCACTGTACACATTTGCTATGTGAGGCATTATCTCATAAGGGAAATACTGGACAATCAAATTAATGACTTCCCAGGCTTCAGGATGCCTTTTTACACTCTATAAATGTGGAAATTTACATTGGAAACGTTTGGTTTAGCTGTTAATGAAGTTTCGTTTTTTTAGTGCTGAAAATTCATTGTCTGCTGGCGCTGTACACTTTTTCTAAGTGTTGCAATATCTCATGAAGGAAATACTGGACAATCAAATTAATGACTTTCCAGGCTTCAGGATGCCTTTCTACACTATATAAAGGTGGAAATGTACATTGGAAACGTTTGGTTTAGCTGTTATAAAAGTTTGGTTTTTTAGTGCTGTAAATGCATTTTCAGCTTGCGCTGTACACATTTGCTATGAGAGGCATTATCTCAAAAGGGAAATATTGGACAATCAAATTAATGACTGCCCAGGCTTCAGGATGTCTTTTTACACTATATAAAGGTGGAAATTTACATTGGAAACGTTTGGTTTAGCTGTTATAAAAGTTGGGTTTTTTAATGCTGAAAATGCATTTTCAGCTCGCACTGTACACATTTGCTATGTGAGGCATTATCTCATAAGGGAAATACTGGACAATCAAATTAATGACTTCCCAGGCTTCAGGATGCCTTTTTACACTCTATAAATGTGGAAATTTACATTGGAAACGTTTGGTTTAGCTGTTAATGAAGTTTCGTTTTTTTAGTGCTGAAAATTCATTGTCTGCTGGCGCTGTACACTCTTTCTAAGGGTTGCAATATCTCATGAAGGAAATACTGGACAATCAAATTAATGACTTTCCAGGCTTCAGGATGCCTTTCTACACTATATAAAGGTGGAAATTTACATTTGAAACGTTTGGTTTAGCTGTTATAAAAGTTTGGTTTTTTAGTGCTGTAAATGCATTTTCAGCTCGCGCTGTACACATTTGCTATGAGAGGCATTATCTCATAAGGGAAATATTGGACAATCAAATTAATGACTGCCCAGGCTTCAGGATGTCTTTTTACACTATATAAAGGTGGAAATTTACATTGGAAACGTTTGGTTTAGCTGTTATAAAAGTTTGTTTTTTTAGTGCTGTAAATGCATTTTCAGCTCGCGCTGTACACATTTGCAATGAGAGGCATTATCTCATAAGGGAAATATTGGACAATCAAATTAATGACTGCCCAGGCTTCAGGATGTCTTTTTACACTATATAAAGGTGGAAATTTACATTGGAAACGTTTAGTTTAGCTGTTAATGAAGTTTCGTTTTTTTTAGTGCTGAAAATTCATTGTCTGCTGGCGCTGTACACTCTTTCTAAGGGTTGCAATATCTCATGAAGGAAATACTGGACAATCAAATTAATGACTTTCCAGGCTTCAGGATGCCTTTCTACACTATATAAAGGTGGAAATTTACATTTGAAACGTTTGGTTTAGCTGTTATAAAAGTTTGGTTTTTTAGTGCTGTAAATGCATTTTCAGCTCGCGCTGTACACATTTGCTATGAGAGGCATTATCTCATAAGGGAAATATTGGACAATCAAATTAATGACTGCCCAGGCTTCAGGATGTCTTTTTACACTATATAAAGGTGGAAATTTACATTGGAAACGTTTGGTTTAGCTGTTATAAAAGTTTGGTTTTTTAGTGCTTAAAATGCATTTTCAGCTCGCACTGTACACATTTGCTATGTGAGGCATTATCTCATAAGGGAAATACTGGACAATCAAATTAATGACTGCCCAGGCTTCAGGATGTCTTTTTACACTATATAAAGTTGGAAATTTACATTGAAAACGTTTGGTTTAGTTGTTATAAAAGTTTGTTTTTTTAGTGCTGAAAATGCATTTTCAGCTCGCACTGTACACATTTGCTATGTGAGGCATTATCTCATAAGGGAAATACTGGACAATCAAATTAATGACTTCCCAGGCTTCAGGATGCCTTTTTACACTCTATAAATGTGGAAATTTACATTGGAAACGTTTGGTTTAGCTGTTAATGAAGTTTCGTTTTTTTAGTGCTGAAAATTCATTGTCTGCTGGCGCTGTACACTTTTTCTAAGTGTTCCAATATCTCATGAAGGAAATACTGGACAATCAAATTAATGACTTTCCAGGCTTCAGGATGCCTTTCTACACTATATAAAGGTGGAAATTTACATTGGAAACGTTTGGTTTAGCTGTTATAAAAGTTTGGTTTTTTAGTGCTGTAAATGCATTTTCAGCTCGCGCTGTACACATTTGCTATGAGAGGCATTATCTCATAAGGGAAATATTGGACAATCAAATTAATGACTGCCCAGGCTTCAGGATGTCTTTTTACACTATATAAAAGTGGAAATTTACATTGGAAACGTTTGGTTTAGCTGTTATAAAAGTTTGGTTTTTTAGTGCTGTAAATGCATTTTCAGCTCGCGCTGTACACATTTGCTATGAGAGGCATTATCTCATAAGGGAAATATTGGACAATCAAATTAATGGCTGCCCAGGCTTCAGGATGTCTTTTTACTCTATATAAAGGTGGAAATTTACATTGGAAACGTTTAGTTTAGCTGTTAATGAAGTTTCGTTTTTTTAGTGCTGAAAATTCATTGTCTGCTGGCGCTGTACACTTTTTCTAAGTGTTGCAATATCTCATGAAGGAAATACTGGACAATCAAATCAATGACTTTCCAGGCTTCAGGATGCCTTTCTACACTATATAAAGGTGGAAATTTACATTGGGAACGTTTGGTTTAGCTGTTATAAAAGTTTGGTTTTTTAGTGCTGTAAATGCATTTTCAGCTCGCACTGTACACATTTGCTATGTGAGGCATTATCTCATAAGGGAAATACTGGACAATCAAATTAATGACTTCCCAGGCTTCAGGATGCCTTTTTACACTCTATAAATGTGGAAATTTACATTGGAAACGTTTGGTTTAGCTGTTAATGAAGTTTCGTTTTTTTAGTGCTGAAAATTCATTGTCTGCTGGCGCTGTACACTTTTTCTAAGTGTTGCAATATCTCATGAAGGAAATACTGGACAATCAAATTAATGACTTACCAGGCTTCAGGATGCCTTTCTACACTATATAAAGGTGGAAATGTACATTGGAAACGTTTGGTTTAGCTGTTATAAAAGTTTGTTTTTTTAGTGCTGTAAATGCATTTTCAGCTCGCGCTGTACACATTTGCTATGAGAGGCATTATCTCATAAGGGAAATATTGGACAATCAAATTAATGACTGCCCAGGCTTCAGGATGTCTTTTTACACTATATAAAGGTGGAAATTTACATTGGAAACGTTTGGTTTAGCTGTTATAAAAGTTTGGTTTTTTTAGTGCTGAAAATGCATTTTCAGCTCGCACTGTACACATTTGCTATGTGAGGCATTATCTCATAAGGGAAATACTCGACAATCAAATTAATGACTGCCCAGGCTTCAGGATGTCTTTTTACACTATATAAAGGTGGAAATTTACATTGGAAACGTTTGGTTTAGCTGTTATAAAAGTTTGGTTTTTTAGTGCTGAAAATGCATTTTCAGCTCGCACTGTACACATTTGCTATGTGAGGCATTATCTCATAAGGGAAATACTGGACAATCAAATTAATGACTTCCCAGGCTTCAGGATGCCTTTTTACACTCTATAAATGTGGAAATTTACATTGGAAACGTTTGGTTAAGCTGTTAATGAAGTTTCGTTTTTTTAGTGCTGAAAATTCATTGTCTGCTGGCGCTGTACACTTTTTCTAAGTGTTGCAATATCTCATGAAGGAAATACTGGACAATCAAATTAATGACTTTCCAGGCTTCATGATGCCTTTCTACACTATATAAAGGTGGGAATTTACATTGGAAACGTTTGGTTTAGATGTTATAAAAGTTTGGTTTTTTAGTGCTGTAAATGCATTTTCAGCTCGCGCTGTACACATTTGCTATGAGAGGCATTATCTCATAAGGGAAATATTGGACAATCAAATTAATGACTGCCCAGGCTTCAGGATGTCTTTTTACACTATATAAAGGTGGAAATTTACATTGGAAACGTTTAGTTTAGCTGTTATAAAAGTTTGTTTTTTTAGTGCTGTAAATGCATTTTCAGCTCGCGCTGTACACATTTGCTATGTGAGGCATTATCTCATAAGGGAAATACTGGACAATCAAATTAATGACTGCCCAGGCTTCAGGATGTCTTTTTACACTATATAAAGGTGGAAATTTACATTGGAAACGTTTGGTTTAGCTGTTATAAAAGTTTGTTTTTTTAGTGCTGAAAATGCATTTTCAGCTCGCACTGTACACATTTGCTATGTGAGGCATTATCTCATAAGGGAAATACTGGACAATCAAATTAATGACTTCCCAGGCTTCAGGATGCCTTTTTACACTCTATAAATGTGGAAATTTACATTGGAAACGTTTGGTTTAGCTGTTAATGAAGTTTCGTTTTTTTAGTGCTGAAAATTCATTGTCTGCTGGCGCTGTACACTTTTTCTAAGTGTTGCAATATCTCATGAAGGAAATACTGGACAATCAAATTAATGACTTTCCAGGCTTCAGGATGCCTTTCTACACTATATAAAGGTGGAAATTTACATTTGAAACGTTTGGTTTAGCTGTTATAAAAGTTTGTTTTTTTAGTGCTGTAAATGCATTTTCAGCTCGCACTGTACACATTTGCTATGAGAGGCATTATCTCATAAGGGAAATATTGGACAATCAAATTAATGACTGCCCAGGCTTTGGAATGTCTTTTTACACTATATAAAGGTGGAAATTTACATTGGAAACGTTTGGTTTAGCTGTTATAAAAGTTTGGTTTTTTAGTGCTTAAAATGCATTTTCAGCTCGCACTGTACACATTTGCTATGTGAGGCATTATCTCATAAGGGAAATACTGGACAATCAAATTAATGACTTCCCAGGCTTCAGGATGCCTTTTTACACTCTATAAAGGTGGAAATTTACATTGGAAACGTTTGGTTTAGCTGTTAATGAAGTTTCGTTTTTTTAGTGCTGAAAATTCATTGTCTGCTGGCGCTGTACACTTTTTCTAAGTGTTGCAATATCTCATGAAGGAAATACTGGACAATCAAATTAATGGCTTTCCAGGCTTCAGGATGCCTTTCTACACTATATAAAGGTGGAAATTTACATTTGAAACGTTTGGTTTAGCTGTTATAAAAGTTTGGTTTTTTAGTGCTGTAAATGCATTTTCAGCTCGCACTGTACACATTTGCTATGAGAGGCATTATCTCATAAGGGAAATATTGGACAATCAAATTAATGGCTGCCCAGGCTTCAGCATGTCTTTTTACACTATATAAAGGTGGAAATTTACATTGGAAACTTTTAGTTTAGCTGTTAATGAAGTTTCGTTTTTTTAGTGCTGAAAATTCATTGTCTGCTGGCGCTGTACACTTTTTCTAAGTGTTGCAATATCTCATAAAGGAAATACTGGACAATCAAATTAATGACTTTCCAGGCTTCAGGATGCCTTTCTACACTATATAAAGGTGGAAATGTACATTGGAAACGTTTGGTGTAGCTGTTATAAAAGTTTGGTTTTTTAGTGCTGTAAATGCATTTTCAGCTCGCGCTGTACACATTTGCTATGTGAGGCATTATCTCAGAAGGGAAATATTGGACAATCAAATTAATGACTGCCCAGGCTTCAGGATGTCTTTTTACACTATATAAAGGTGGAAATTTACATTGGAAACGTTTGGTTTAGCTGTTATAAAAGTTTGGTTTTTTTAGTGCTGAAAATGCATTTTCAGCTCGCACTGTACACATTTGCTATGTGAGGCATTATCTCATAAGGGAAATACTGGACAATCAAATTAATGACTGCCCAGGCTTCAGGATGTCTTTTTACACTATATAAAGGTGGAAATTTACATTGGAAACGTTTGGTTTAGCTGTTATAAAAGTTTGGTTTTTTAGTGCTGAAAATGCATTTTCAGCTCGCACTGTACACATTTGCTATGTGAGGCATTATCTCATAAGGGAAATACTGGACAATCAAATTAATGACTTCCCAGGCTTCAGGATGCCTTTTTACACTCTATAAATGTGGAAATTTACATTGGAAACGTTTGGTTTAGCTGTTAATGAAGTTTCGTTTTTTTAGTGCTGAAAATTCATTGTCTGCTGGCGCTGTACACTTTTTCTAAGTGTTGCAATATCTCATGAAGGAAATACTGGACAATCAAATTAATGACTTTCAAGCTTCAGGATGCCTTTCTACACTATATAAAGGTGGAAATGTACATTGGAAACGTTTGGTTTAGCTGTTATAAAAGTTTGGTTTTTTAGTGCTGTAAATGCATTTTCAGCTCGCGCTGTACACATTTGCTATGAGAGGCATTATCTCATAAGGGAAATATTGGACAATCAACTAAATGACTGCCCAGGCTTCAGGATGTCTTTTTACACTATATAAGGGTGGAAATTTACATTGGAAACGTTTAGTTTAGCTGTTAATGAAGTGTCGTTTTTTTAGTGCTGAAAATTCAGTCTGCTGGCGCTGTACACTTTTTCTAAGTGTTGCAATATCTCATGAAGGAAATACTGGACAATCAAATTAATGACTTTCCAGGCTTCAGGATGCCTTTCTACACTATATAAAGGTGGAAATGTACATTGGAAACGTTTGGTTTAGCTGTTATAAAAGTTTGGTTTTTTAGTGCTGTAAATGCATTTTCAGCTCGCGCTGTACACATTTGCTATGAGAGGCATTATCTCAAAAGGGAAATATTGGACAATCAAATTAATGACTGCCCAGGCTTCAGGATGTCTTTTTACACTATATAAAGGTGGAAATTTACATTGGAAACGTTTGGTTTAGCTGTTATAAAAGTTGGGTTTTTTAATGCTGAAAATGCATTTTCAGCTCGCACTGTACACATTTGCTATGTGAGGCATTATCTCATAAGGGAAATACTGGACAATCAAATTAATGACTTCCCAGGCTTCAGGATGCCTTTTTACACTCTATAAATGTGGAAATTTACATTGGAAACGTTTGGTTTAGCTGTTAATGAAGTTTCGTTTTTTTAGTGCTGAAAATTCATTGTCTGCTGGCGCTGTACACTCTTTCTAAGTGTTGCAATATCTCATGAAGGAAATACTGGACAATCAAATTAATGACTTTCCAGGCTTCAGGATGCCTTTCTACACTATATAAAGGTGGAAATTTACATTTGAAACGTTTGGTTTAGCTGTTATAAAAGTTTGGTTTTTTAGTGCTGTAAATGCATTTTCAGCTCGCGCTGTACACATTTGCTATGAGAGGCATTATCTCATAAGGGAAATATTGGACAATCAAATTAATGACTGCCCAGGCTTCAGGATGTCTTTTTACACTATATAAAGGTGGAAATTTACATTGGAAACGTTTGGTTTAGCTGTTATAAAAGTTTGGTTTTTTAGATCTTAAAATGCATTTTCAGCTCGCACTGTACACATTTGCTATGTGAGGCATTATCTCATAAGGGAAATACTGGACAATCAAATTAATGACTTCCCAGGCTTCAGGATGCCTTTTTACACTCTATAAATGTGGAAATTTACATTGGAAACGTTTGGTTTAGCTGTTAATGAAGTTTCGTTTTTTTAGTGCTGAAAATTCATTGTCTGCTGGCGCTGTACACTTTTTCTAAGTGTTGCAATATCTCATGAAGGAAATACTGGACAATCAAATTAATGACTTTCCAGGCTTCAGGATGCCTTTCTACACGATATAAAGGTGGAAATGTACATTGGAAACGTTTGGTTTAGCTGTTATAAAAGTTTGTTTTTTTAGTGCTGTAAATGCATTTTCAGCTCGCGCTGTACACATTTGCTATGAGAGGCATTATCTCATAAGGGAAATATTGGACAATCAAATTAATGACTGCCCAGGCTTCAGGATGTCTTTTTACACTATATAAAGGTGGAAATTTACATTGGAAACGTTTGGTTTAGCTGTTATAAAAGTTTGGTTTTTTTAGTGCTGAAAATGCATTTTTAGCTCGCAATGTCCACATTTGCTATGTGAGGCATTATCTCATAAGGGAAATACTGGACAATCAAATTAATGACTGCCCAGGCTTCAGGGTGTCTTTTTACACTATATAAAGGTGGAAATTTACATTGGAAACGTTTGGTTTAGCTGTTATAAAAGTTTGTTTTTTTAGTGCTGAAAATGCATTTTCAGCTCGCACTGTACACATTTGCTATGTGAGGCATTATCTCATAAGGGAAATACTGGACAATCAAATTAATGACTTCCCAGGCTTCAGGATGCCTTTTTACACTCTATAAATGTGGAAATTTACATTGGAAACGTTTGGTTTAGCTGTTAATGAAGTTTCGTTTTTTTAGTGCTGAAAATTCATTGTCTGCTGGCGCTGTACACTTTTTCTAAGTGTTGCAATATCTCATGAAGGAAATACTGGACAATCAAATTAATGACTTTCCAGGCTTCAGGATGCCTTTCTACACTATATAAAGGTGGAAATTTACATTTGAAACGTTCGGTTTAGCTGTTATAAAAGTTTGGTTTTTTAGTGCTGTAAATGCATTTTCAGCTCGCACTGTACACATTTG
This sequence comes from Idiotropiscis lumnitzeri, assembly GCF_059441095.1. Taxonomy (NCBI): domain Eukaryota; kingdom Metazoa; phylum Chordata; class Actinopteri; order Syngnathiformes; family Syngnathidae; genus Idiotropiscis; species Idiotropiscis lumnitzeri. Next base: position 3,690,337 of record NW_028283561.1, on the reverse strand, counting down.
CTATGAGAGGCATTATCTCATAAGGGAAATATTGGACAATCAAATTAATGACTGCCCAGGCTTCAGGATGTCTTTTTACACTATATAAAGGTGGAAATTTACATTGGAAACGTTTGGTTTAGCTGTTATAAAAGTTTGGTTTTTTAGTGCTTAAAATGCATTTTCAGCTCGCACTGTACACATTTGCTATGTGAGGCATTATCTCATAAGGGAAATACTGGACAATCAAATTAATGACTTCCCAGGCTTCAGGATGCCTTTTTACACTCTATAAAGGTGGAAATTTACATTGGAAACGTTTGGTTTAGCTGTTATAAAAGTTTGTTTTTTTCGTGCTGTAAATGCATTTTCAGCTCGCGCTGTACACATTTGCAATGAGAGGCATTATCTCATAAGGGAAATATTGGACAATCAAATTAATGACTGCCCAGGCTTCAGGATGTCTTTTTACACTATATAAAGGTAGAAATTTACATTGGAAACGTTTAGTTTAGCTTTTAATGAAGTTTCGTTTTTTTTAGTGCTGAAAATTCATTGTCTGCTGGCGCTGTACACCTTTTCTAAGTGTTGCAATATCTCATGAAGGAAATACTGGACAATCAAATTAATGACTTTCCAGGCTTCAGGATGTCTTTTTACACTATATAAAGGTGGAAATTTACATTGGAAACGTTTGGTTTAGCTGTTATAAAAGTTTGGTTTTTTAGTGCTGTAAATGCATTTTCAGCTCGCGCTGTACACATTTGCTATGAGAGGCATTATCTCATAAGGGAAATATTGGACAATCAAATTAATGGCTGCCTAGGCTTCAGGATGTCTTTTTACACTATATAAAGGTGGAAATTTACATTGGAAACTTTTAGTTTAGCTGTTAATGAAGTTTCGTTTTTTTAGTGCTGAAAATTCATTGTCTGCTGGCGCTGTACACTTTTTCTAAGTGTTGCAATATCTCATGAAGGAAATACTGGACAATCAAATTAATGACTTTCCAGGCTTCATGATGCCTTTCTACACTATATAAAGGTGGGAATTTACATTGGAAACGTTTGGTTTAGCTGTTATAAAAGTTTGGTTTTTTAGTGCTGTAAATGCATTTTCAGCTCGCGCTGTACACATTTGCTATGAGAGGCATTATCTCATAACGGAAATATTGGACAATCAAATTAATGACTGCCCAGGCTTCAGGATGTCTTTTTACACTATATAAAGGTGGAAATTTACATTGGAAACGTTTGGTTTAGCTGTTATAAAAGTTTGGTTTTTTAGTGCTGTAAATGCATTTTCAGCTCGCGCTGTACACATTTGCTATGTGAGGCATTATCTCATAAGGGAAATACTGGACAATCAAATTAATGACTGCCCAGGCTTCAGGATGTCTTTTTACACTATATAAAGGTGGAAATTTACATTGGAAACGTTTGGTTTAGCTGTTATAAAAGTTTGTTTTTTTAGTGCTGAAAATGCATTTTCAGCTCGCACTGTACACATTTGCTATGTGAGGCATTATCTCATAAGGGAAATACTGGACAATCAAATTAATGACTTCCCAGGCTTCAGGATGCCTTTTTACACTCTATAAATGTGGAAATTTACATTGGAAACGTTTGGTTTAGCTGTTAATGAAGTTTCGTTTTTTTAGTGCTGAAAATTCATTGTCTGCTGGCGCTGTACACTCTTTCTAAGTGTTGCAATATCTCATGAAGGAAATACTGGACAATCAAATTAATGACTTTCCAGGCTTCAGGATGCCTTTCTACACTATATAAAGGTGGAAATTTACATTTGAAACGTTTGGTTTAGCTGTTATAAAAGTTTGGTTTTTTAGTGCTGTAAATGCATTTTCAGCTCGCGCTGTACACATTTGCTATGAGAGGCATTATCTCATAAGGGAAATATTGGACAATCAAATTAATGACTGCCCAGGCTTCAGGATGTCTTTTTACACTATATAAAGGTGGAAATTTACATTGGAAACGTTTGGTTTAGCTGTTATAAAAGTTTGGTTTTTTAGTGCTGTAAATGCATTTTCAGCTCGCACTGTACACATTTGCTATGTGAGGCATTATCTCATAAGGGAAATACTGGACAATCAAATTAATGACTTCCCAGGCTTCAGGATGCCTTTTTACACTCTATAAAGGTGGAAATTTACATTGGAAACGTTTGGTTTAGCTGTTATAAAAGTTTGTTTTTTTCGTGCTGTAAATGCATTTTCAGCTCGCGCTGTACACATTTGCAATGAGAGGCATTATCTCATAAGGGAAATACTGGACAATCAAATTAATGACTTCCCAGGCTTCAGGATGCCTTTTTACACTCTATAAATGTGGAAATTTACATTGGAAACGTTTGGTTTAGCTGTATAAAGTTTCGTTTTTTTAGTGCTGAAAATTCATTGTCTGCTGGCGCTGTACACTTTTTCTAAGTGTTGCAATATCTCATGAAGGAAATACTGGACAATCAAATTAATGACTTTCCAGGCTTCAGGATGCCTTTCTACACTATATAAAGGTGGAAATTTACATTGGAAACGTTTGGTTTAGCTGTTATAAAAGTTTGTTTTTTTAGTGCTGTAAATGCATTTTCAGCTCGCGCTGTACACATTTGCTATGAGAGGCATTATCTCATAAGGGAAATATTGGACAATCAAATTAATGACTGCCCAGGCTTCAGGATGTCTTTTTACACTATATAAAGGTGGAAATTTACATTGGAAACGTTTGGTTTAGTTGTTATAAAAGTTTGGTTTTTTATTGCTGTAAATGCATTTTCAGCTCGCGCTGTACACATTTGCTATGAGAGGCATTATCTCATAAGGGAAATATTGGACAATCAAATTAATGGCTGCCTAGGCTTCAGGATGTCTTTTTACACTATATAAAGGTGGAAATTTACATTGGAAACTTTTAGTTTAGCTGTTAATGAAGTTTCGTTTTTTTAGTGCTGAAAATTCATTGTCTGCTGGCGCTGTACACTTTTTCTAAGTGTTGCAATATCTCATGAAGGAAATACTGGACAATCAAATTAATGACTTTCCAGGCTTCAGGATGCCTTTCTACACTATATAAAGGTGGAAATGTACATTGGAAACGTTTGGTTTAGCTGTTATAAAAGTTTGGTTTTTTAGTGCTGTAAATGCATTTTCAGCTCGCGCTGTACACATTTGCTATGAGAGGCATTATCTCATAAGGGAAATATTGGACAATCAAATTAATGACTGCCCAGGCTTCAGGATGTCTTTTTACACTATATAAGGGTGGAAATTTACATTGGAAACGTTTAGTTTAGCTGTTAATGAAGTTTCGTTTTTTTAGTGCTGAAAATTCATTGTCTGCTGGCGCTGTACACTTTTTCTAAGTGTTGCAATATCTCATGAAGGAAATACTGGACAATCAAATTTATGACTTTCCAGGCTTCAGGATGCCTTTCTACACTCTATAAAGGTGGAAATTTACATTGGAAACGTTTGGTTTAGCTGTTATAAAAGTTTGTTTTTTTAGTGCTGTAAATACATTTTCAGCTCGCGCTGTACACATTTGCTATGAGAGGCATTATCTCATAAGGGAAATATTGGACAATAAAATTAATGACTGCCCAGGCTTCAGGATGTCTTTTTACACTATATAAAGGTGGAAATTTACATTGGAAACGTTTGGTTTAGCTGTTATAAAAGTTTGGTTTTTTTAGTGCTGAAAATGCATTTTTAGCTCGCACTGTCCACATTTGCTATGTGAGGCATTATCTCATAAGGGAAATACTGGACAATCAAATTAATGACTGCCCAGGCTTCAGGATGTCTTTTTACACTATATAAAGGTGGAAATTTACATTGGAAACGTTTGGTTTAGCTGTTATAAAAGTTTGTTTTTTTAGTGCTGAAAATGCATTTTCAGCTCGCACTGTACACATTTGCTATGTGAGGCATTATCTCATAAGGGAAATACTGGACAATCAAATTAATGACTTCCCAGGCTTCAGGATGCCTTTTTACACTCTATAAATGTGGAAATTTACATTGGAAACGTTTGGTTTAGCTGTTAATGAAGTTTCGTTTTTTTAGTGCTGAAAATTCATTGTCTGCTGGCGCTGTACACTTTTTCTAAGTGTTGCAATATCTCATGAAGGAAATACTGGACAATCAAATTAATGACTTTCCAGGCTTCATGATGCCTTTCTACACTATATAAAGGTGGGAATTTACATTGGAAACGTTTGGTTTAGCTGTTATAAAAGTTTGGTTTTTTAGTGCTGTAAATGCATTTTCAGCTCGCGCTGTACACATTTGCTATGAGAGGCATTATCTCATAACGGAAATATTGGACAATCAAATTAATGACTGCCCAGGCTTCAGGATGTCTTTTTACACTATATAAAGGTGGAAATTTACATTGGAAACGTTTAGTTTAGCTGTTATAAAAGTTTGTTTTTTTAGTGCTGTAAATGCATTTTCAGCTCGCGCTGTACACATTTGCTATGTGAGGCATTATCTCATAAGGGAAATACTGGACAATCAAATTAATGACTGCCCAGGCTTCAGGATGTCTTTTGACACTATATAAAGGTGGAAATTTACATTGGAAACGTTTGGTTTAGCTGTTATAAAAGTTTGGTTTTTTAGTGCTGAAAATGCATTTTCAGCTCGCACTGTACACATTTGCTATGTGAGGCATTATCTCATAAGGGAAATACTGGACAATCAAATTAATGACTTCCCAGGCTTCAGGATGCCTTTTTACACTCTATAAATGTGGAAATTTACATTGGAAACGTTTGGTTTAGCTGTTAATGAAGTTTCGTTTTTTTAGTGCTGAAAATTCATTGTCTGCTGGCGCTGTACACTTTTTCTAAGTGTTGCAATATCTCATGAAGGAAATACTGGACAATCAAATTAATGACTTTCCAGGCTTCAGGATGCCTTTCTACACTATATAAAGGTGGAAATTTACATTTGAAACGTTCGGTTTAGCTGTTATAAAAGTTTGGTTTTTTAGTGCTGTAAATGCATTTTCAGCTCGCACTGTACACATTTGCTATGAGAGGCATTATCTCATAAGGGAAATATTGGACAATCAAATTAATGACTGCCCAGGCTTCAGGATGTCTTTTTACACTATATAAAGGTGGAAATTTACATTGGAAACGTTTGGTTTAGCTGTTATAAAAGTTTGTTTTTTTAGTGCTTAAAATGCATTTTCAGCTCGCACTGTACACATTTGCTATGTGAGGCATTATCTCATAAGGGAAATACTGGACAATCAAATTAATGACTTCCCAGGCTTCAGGATGCCTTTTTACACTCTATAAAGGTGGAAATTTACATTGGAAACGTTTGGTTTAGCTGTTATAAAAGTTTGTTTTTTTCGTGCTGTAAATGCATTTTCAGCTCGCGCTGTACACATTTGCAATGAGAGGCATTATCTCATAAGGGAAATATTGGACAATCAAATTAATGACTGCCCAGGCTTCAGGATGTCTTTTTACACTATATAAAGGTGTAAATTTACATTGGAAACGTTTAGTTTAGCTTTTAATGAAGTTTCGTTTTTTTTTGTGCTGAAAATTCATTGTCTGCTGGCGCTGTACACTTTTTCTAAGTGTTGCAATATCTCATGAAGGAAATACTGGACAATCAAATTAATGACTTTCCAGGCTTCAGGATGTCTTTTTACACTATATAAAGGTGGAAATTTACATTGGAAACGTTTGGTTTAGCTGTTATAAAAGTTTGTTTTTTTAGTGCTGTAAATGCATTTTCAGCTCGCGCTGTACACATTTGCTATGAGAGGCATTATCTCATAAGGGAAATATTGGACAATCAAATTAATGGCTGCCTAGGCTTCAGGATGTCTTTTTACACTATATAAAGGTGGAAATTTACATTGGAAACTTTTAGTTTAGCTGTTAATGAAGTTTCGTTTTTTTAGTGCTGAAAATTCATTGTCTGCTGGCGCTGTACACTTTTTCTAAGTGTTGCAATATCTCATGAAGGAAATACTGGACAATCAAATTAATGACTTTCCAGGCTTCAGGATGCCTTTCTACACTATATAAAGGTGGAAATGTACATTGGAAACGTTTGGTTTAGCTGTTATAAAAGTTTGGTTTTTAAGTGCTGTAAATGCATTTTCAGCTCGCGCTGTACACATTTGCTATGAGAGGCATTATCTCATAAGGGAAATATTGCACAATCAAATTAATGACTGCCCAGGCTTCAGGATGTCTTTTTACACTATATAAAGGTGGAAATATACATTGGAAACGTTTAGTTTAGCTGTTAATGAAGTTTCGTTTTTTTAGTGCTGAAAATTCATTGTCTGCTGGCGCTGTACACTTTTTCTAAGTGTTGCAATATCTCATGAAGGAAATACTGGACAATCAAATTAATGACTTTCCAGGCTTCAGGATGCCTTTCTACACTATATAAAGGTAGAAATTTACATTGGAAACGTTTGGTTTAGCTGTTATAAAAGTTTGGTTTTTTAGTGCTGTAAATGCATTTTCAGCTCGCGCTGTACACATTTGCTATGAGAGGCATTATCTCATAAGGGAAATTTTGGACAATCAAATTAATGACTGCCCAGTCTTCAGGATGTCTTTTTACACTATATAAAGGTGGAAATATACATTGGAAACGTTTAGTTTAGCTGTTAATGAAGTTTCGTTTTTTTAGTGCTGAAAATTCATTGTCTGCTGGCGCTGTACACTTTTTCTAAGTGTTGCAATATCTCATGAAGGAAATACTGGACAATCAAATTTATGACTTTCCAGGCTTCAGGATGCCTTTCTACACTATATAAAGGTGGAAATTTACATTGGAAACGTTTGGTTTAGCTGTTATAAAAGTTTGTTTTTTTAGTGCTGTAAATACATTTTCAGCTCGCGCTGTACACATTTGCTATGAGAGGCATTATCTCATAAGGGAAATATTGGACAATCAAATTAATGACTGCCCAGGCTTCAGGATGTCTTTTTACACTATATAAAAGTGGAAATTTACATTGGAAACGTTTGGTTTAGCTGTTATAAAAGTTTGGTTTTTTAGTGCTTAAAATGCATTTTCAGCTCGCACTGTACACATTGGCTATGTGAGGCATTATCTCATAAGGGAAATACTGGACAATCAAATTAATGACTTCCCAGGCTTCAGGATGCCTTTTTACACTATATAAAAGTGGAAATTTACATTGGAAACGTTTGGTTTAGCTGTTATAAAAGTTTGGTTTTTTAGTGCTTAAAATGCATTTTCAGCTCGCACTGTACACATTGGCTATGTGAGGCATTATCTCATAAGGGAAATACTGGACAATCAAATTAATGACTGCCCAGGCTGTCAAGATATCGCCTTGCGGCGATGAGGAGGTGGACCCAAAAGGCGAGGAGGCAGGAGGTGGATAGGGTTAAGGGAATTTATTGCCACTCTCAGCAGGGACAAACAACGGGGCGTGGACAAATCAACAACAAAAGGCAACAAAAACGAGACGGGAACGAACCAGGCGGACAGGGAATGATGACACGAGCAATAACAGGAACGAAACGCGAGTTGTGAGAGTCCGTGGTGCAGCAACAGGGAGCCAAACAGGATAATGACCCGACACTGGGTTGAGGGCATGGGAGGTATAAATAGTCCGGTAATCAGGGGAGCAGATGGGGAGCAGGTGTGTGATCGTGAACTGGGAACAGGTGCGTGGCTGGTGAGAATGAAAACAATAACACAAAGCACATGGCAGGGAGGTGACGAAAACAATAACAAAAGACACATGGCAGGGAGGTGACGAAAACAATAACAAAAGGCTGTCATGCCCGACGCGTATCATGACAGTACCCCCCCTCAAGGGACGGATTCCAGCCGTCCCCAAGAATAACAAAAAAGAAAAAACCATGTCCCAAAAACAAGGGTGGGCGGAAGGGGTCGGGAGGTGGGTCAACGACCCGTGATCGAGGCCGGTCTGGCGGATGCCCGGGGGGCCAGACCAGCGAGTCCTTTCGTGGCCCTTCAGGGGGCCGTGCGGGTGGCCAGACCAGTGCGTCCCGATGGGGCCATTCAGGCGGACGTCCGGGACGACCCGAACTCCACCTTGAGTCCGCTGATGGGGCTGAGACGAGGGGCGGCGGCGGGACGCTGGGTGCTGCAGAGGACGGAGCTTGGACCGGCGTTGAGGCGGGCGCAGCCGAGGCAGGAACTTGGAGCGATGGCGGGACGTCGGACGCCGGCGAGACGGAGACGAGGCATGGTGGAACGCCGGACCCCGCCGGAGCCGGGACGAGACGTGGCGGTGGGACGTCGACCGCCGTCGAGGCAGGCACTTGGTGCGGCGGCTGGTCGTCGAACCCCGCCGAGACCGGAACATGGAGCGGCGGCTGGTCGTCGAACCCCGCCGAGACAGGAACGTGGAGCGGCGGCGGCGGCTGGTCGTCGAACCACTCCGAGACAGGAACGTGGAGCGGCGGCTGGTCCTCGAACCCCGCCGAGACAGGAACGTGGAGCGGCGGCTGGTCCTCGAACCCCGCCGAGACAGGAACGTGGAGCGGCGGCTGGTCCTCGAACCCCGCCGAGACAGGAACGTGGAGCGGCGGCTGGTCCTCGAACCCCGCCGAGACAGGAACGTGGAGCGGCGGCTGGTCCTCGAACCCCGCCGAGACAGGAACGTGGAGTGGCGGCTGGTCCTCGAACCCCGCCGAGACCGGAACGTGGAGCGGCGGCTGGTCGTCGAACCCCGCCGAGACAGGAACGTGGCATGGCGGCTGGTCCTCGAACCCTGCAGAGACAGGAACGTGGAGTGGTGGCGGTTCGTCGGATGCCGCCGAGGCAAGGGCGGCAGGCGGCGGCTGGTCATCGTCCACCGCCGAGGCAGGAATCTGGATCTGTAGTGGATCGTCGGACGCCGCCGACACGGAGGCGAGAAGGGACGGTGGTTCATCTGGCACCGCCGGGGCAGAGGCGAGAGGCGGCGGCGTGTCGTCCTCCACCACCGGTGCAGGAGCTTGGGGCGACGGGGGATCGTCGAGCACCGCCGAGGCAGCGACGGGAAGCGATGGCGTGTCCTCGGGCGCCGCCGGGACAGGGAATTGGGGTGGCGGCGGACCATCTGGCGCCGCCAATGGAGGGATTTGGAGCGGCCGGGGGCCGGCCGCACCAGAGGCCGGGACTTGGAGCAGCGGCGGGCCAGATGAACCAGATGAACCAGTGACTGGTAGCGGACGCAGGACGTGCTCCGCCGGAACAGGGACTGGTGGCGGACGCAGAGCATGCTCCGCCGGAGCCCGGACTGGTGGCGGACGCAGAACGTGCTCCGCCAGAACAGGGACTTGTGGCGGACGCGTGGCGTGCTCCGCCGGAACAGAGACTTGTGGCGGACGCAGGGCGTGCTCCGCCGGAACAGGGACCTGTGGCGGACGCCTGGAGTGCTCCGCCGGAACAGGGGCTGGTGGCGGACGCAGGACGTGCCCCGCCAGAACAGGGACTTGTGGCGGACGCAGGACGTGCTCCGCCGGAACAGGGACTGGTGGCGGACGCAGGGCGTGCTCCGCCGGACCAGGGACTTGTGGCGGGCGCAGGGCGTGCTCCGCCGGAACAGGGACTTGTGGCGGACGCAGGACGTGCTCCGCCAGAACAGGAACTTGTGGCGGACGCAGGGCGTGCTCCGCCGGAACAGGGACTGGTGGCGGGCGCAGGGCGTGCTCCGCCGGAACAGGGACTTGTGGCGGACGCAGGGCGTGCTCCGCCGGAACAGGGGCTGGTGGCGGACGCAGGACGTGCTCCGCCAGAACAGGGACTTGTGGCGGACGCACGGCGTGCTCCGCCGGAACAGGGACTTGTAGCGGACGCACGACGTGCTCCGCCGGAACAGGGACTTGTGACGCTGGCGAGGCGCCGGAGGGGGGGTCAGCAGCTCTCGGGAGGCCAGAACGGGCCCCCCCAGCTTGGGGTGAGCCGGGACGGGGCGTATCAACTGGCGGGGAGCCGGAACGGGGTTCAGCAGCTGGCAGGAAGTCCGGACGGGACTCAACAGCTGGGGAGGAGCCGGAACAGGACTCATCTGCTGGCGGGGAGCCGGCACTTGACTCATCCGCTGGCGTGGAGCCGGAACGGGGCTCGGCAGCTGGCGGGGAGCCGGGAAGGGGCTCGGCAGCTGGCGGGGAGCCGGAACGGGGCTCGGCAGCTAGCGGGGAGCCGGAACGGGGCTCGGCAGCTAGCGGGGAGCCGAGACGGGGCTCAGCAGCGGGCAGAGCGCCGGGACGGGGCTCGGCAGCTGGCGGGGAGCCGGGAAGGGGCTCGGCAGCTGGCGGGGAGCCGGGAAGGGGCTCGGCAGCTGGCGGGGAGCCGGGAAAGGGTTCAGCAGCTGGGAAGGGACGCTGCGGCTGGCGGGGAGCCGGGAAGGGACTCAGCCGCTGGCGGGCAGCCGGGAAGGGACGCTGCGGCTGGCGGGCAGCCGGGAAGGGACGCTGCGGCTGGCGGGGAGCCGGGAAGGGACTCAGCAGCTGGCGGGGAGCCGTGGCAGGGCTCAGCAGCTGGCAGGGAGTCGGGACGGGACTCAACAGCTGGCGGAGAGCCGGGACAGGGCTCAGCAGCTGGCGGGGAACCGGGACGGGTCTCAGCAGCTGGCAGGGAGTCGGGACGGGACTCAACAGCTGGCGGGGAGCCGGAACGGGGCTCATCAGCTGTCGAGGAGCCGGGACGGGGCTCAGCAGCTGGCGGGGAGTCGGAGTGGGGCTCTGGAGGCAGCGTCTGATGAGGGACCGGCACTGGAGGCTGCATGGTGTGGGCAGCTGACGGGGAGGCTACGTGGGTGGTTGCAGCTGGCATGGAGGCGTGAACCTTTTCAGCCTGCTTTAGGTCAGCCAGCTGTGCCTGCAGCGAATAATACTGCCTCATGCTCTCCACCGTCTGATCCTCCAGCGCCGCGATCTGAGCGGTCAGCTCCTGGAGAGTCTCCCGGGGTGGTGCCTCGGCGGCGCCCTTCCCCGCTATTGAGGCCACCCGCTCCGCTATCTGGGCCAGTTTTTCACTCAGCTCAGTGCGGCGGGAGTCCATCAGGTAGGCGACCCTTGCGAGCTCGTCCTCGTAAGCGGGGTAAGCTGGTAACGAGGCAGACGTGGCGCTGAGCTGTTCGGCGGGTTGGTGGGGGGGGTCCGTGCGGCGGTGTCCATGACGCCGCCGCGAGCCCCTCGCTGGGTCCTTTTTTCGTGGTCGGGTCATTCTGTCAAGATATCGCCTTGCGGCGATGAGGAGGTGGACCCAAAAGGCGAGGAGGCAGGAGGTGGATAGGGTTAAGGGAATTTATTGCCACTCTCAGCAGGGACAAACAACGGGGCGTGGACAAATCAACAACAAAAACGAGACGGGAACGAACCAGGCGGACAGGGAATGATGACACGAGCAATAACAGGAACGAAACGCGAGTTGTGAGAGTCCGTGGTGCAGCAACAGGGAGCCAAACAGGATAATGACCTGACACTGGGTTGAGGGCATGGGAGGTATAAATAGTCCGGTAATCAGGGGAGCAGATGGGGAGCAGGTGTGTGATCGTGAACTGGGAACAGGTGCGTGGCTGGTGAGAATGAAAACAATAACACAAAGCACATGGCAGGGAGGTGACGAAAACAATAACAAAAGACACATGGCAGGGAGGTGACGAAAACAATAACAAAAGGCTGTCATGCCCGACGCGTATCATGACACAGGCTTCAGGATGTCTTTTTACACTATATAAAGGTGGAAATTTACATTGGAAACGTTTAGTTTAGCTGTTAATGAAGTTTCGTTTTTTTTAGTGCTGAAAATTCATTGTCTGCTGGCGCTGTACACTTTTTCTAAGTGTTGCAATATCTCATGAAGGAAATACTGGACAATCAAATTAATGACTTTCCAGGCTTCAGGATGCCTTTCTACACTATATAAACGTGGAAATTTACATTGGAAACGTTTGGTTTAGCTGTTATAAAAGTTTGGTTTTTTAGTGCTGTAAAAGCATTTTCAGCTCGCGCTGTACACATTTGCTATGAGAGGCATTATCTCATAAGGGAAATATTGGACAATCAAATTAATGACTGCCCAGGCTTCAGGATGTCTTTTTACACTATATAAAGGTGGATATTTACATTGGAAACGTTTGGTTTAGCTGTTATAAATGTTTGGTTTTTTAGTGCTGTAAATGCATTTTCAGCTCGCGCTGTACACATTTGCTATGTGAGGCATTATCTCATAAGGGAAATACTGGACAATCAAATTAATGACTGCCCAGGCTTCAGGATGTCTTTTTACACTATATAAAGGTGGAAATTTACATTGGAAACGTTTGGTTTAGCTGTTATAAAAGTTTGTTTTTTTAGTGCTGAAAATGCATTTTCAGCTCGCACTGTACACATTTGCTATGTGAGGCATTATCTCATAAGGGAAATACTGGACAATCAAATTAATGACTTCCCAGGCTTCAGGATGCCTTTTTACACTCTATAAATGTGGAAATTTACATTGGAAACGTTTGGTTTAGCTGTTAATGAAGTTTCGTTTTTTTAGTGCTGAAAATTCATTGTCTGCTGGCGCTGTACACTTTTTCTAAGTGTTGCAATATCTCATGAAGGAAATACTGGACAATCAAATTAATGACTTTCCAGGCTTCAGGATGCCTTTCTACACTATATAAAGGTGGAAATTTACATTGGAAACGTTTGGTTTAGCAATTATAAAAGTTTGGTTTTTTAGTGCTGTAAATGCATTTTCAGCTCGCGCTGTACACATTTGCTATGAGAGGCATTATCTCATAAGGGAAATATTGGACAATCAAATTAATGACTGCCCAGGCTTCAGGGTGTCTTTTTACACTATATAAAGGTGGAAATATACATTTGAAACGTTTAGTTTAGCTGTGAATGAAGTTTCGTTTTTTTAGTGCTGAAAATTCATTGTCTGCTGGCGCTATACACTTTTTCTAAGTGTTGCAATATCTCATGAAGGAAATACTGGACAATCAAATTTATGACTTTCCAGGCTTCAGGATGCCTTTCTACACTATATAAAGGTGGAAATTTACATTGGAAACGTTTGGTTTAGCTGTTATAAAAGTTTGTTTTTTTAGTGCTGTAAATACATTTTCAGCTCGCGCTGTACACATTTGCTATGAGAGGCATTATCTCATAAGGGAAATATTGGACAATCAAATTAATGACTGCCCAGGCTTCAGGATGTCTTTTTACACTATATAAAGGTGGAAATTTACATTGGAAACGTTTGGTTTAGCTGTTATAAAAGTTTGGTTTTTTAGTGCTTAAAATGCATTTTCAGCTCGCACTGTACACATTTGCTATGTGAGGCATTATCTCATAAGGGAAATACTGGACAATCAAATTAATGACTTCCCAGGCTTCAGGATGCCTTTTTACACTCTATAAAGGTGGAAATTTACATTGGAAACGTTTGGTTTAGCTGTTATAAAAGTTTGTTTTTTTCGTGCTGTAAATGCATTTTCAGCTAGCGCTGTACACATTTGCAATGAGAGGCATTATCTCATAAGGGAAATATTTGACAATCAAATTAATGACTGCCCAGGCTTCAGGATGTCTTTTTACACTATATAAAGGTGGAAATTTACATTGGAAACGTTTAGTTTAGCTGTTAATGAAGTTTCGTTTTTTTTTAGTGCTGAATATTCATTGTCTGCTGGCGCTGTACACTTTTTCTAAGTGTTGCAATATCTCATGAAGGAAATACTGGACAATCAAATTAATGACTGTCCAGGCTTCAGGATGCCTTTCTACACTATATAAAGGTGGAAATTTACATTGGAAACGTTTGGTTTAGCTGTTATAAAAGTTTGGTTTTTTAGTGCTGTAAATGCATTTTCAGCTCGCGCTGTACACATTTGCTATGTGAGGCATTATCTCATAAGGGAAATACTGGACAATCAAATTAATGACTGCCCAGGCTTCAGGATGTCTTTTTACACTACATAAAGGTGGAAATTTACATTGGAAACGTTTGGTTTAGCTGTTATAAAAGTTTGGTTTTTTAGTGCTGTAAATGCATTTTCAGCTCGCGCTGTACACATTTGCTATGAGAGGCATTATCTCATAAGGGAAATATTGGACAATCAAATTAATGACTGCCCAGGCTTCAGGATGTCTTTTTACACTATATAAAGGTGGAAATTTACATTGGAAACGTTTGGTTTAGCTGTTATAAAAGTTTGGTTTTTTAGTGCTGTAAATGCATTTTCAGCTCGCGCTGTACACATTTGCTATGTGAGGCATTATCTCATAAGGGAAATACTGGACAATCAAATTAATGACTGTCCAGGCTTCAGGATGTCTTTTTACACTATATAAAGGTGGAAATTTACATTGGAAACGTTTGGTTTAGCTGTTATAAAAGTTTGTTTTTTTAGTGCTGAAAATGCATTTTCAGCTCGCACTGTACACATTTGCTATGTGAGGCATTATCTCATAAGGGAAATACTGGACAATCAAATTAATGACTTCCCAGGCTTCAGGATGCCTTTTTACACTCTATAAATGTGGAAATTTACATTGGAAACGTTTGGTTTAGCTGTTAATGAAGTTTCGTTTTTTTAGTGCTGAAAATTCATTGTCTGCTGGCGCTGTACACTCTTTCTAAGTGTTGCAATATCTCATGAAGGAAATACTGGACAATCAAATTAATGACTTTCCAGGCTTCAGGATGCCTTTCTACACTATATAAAGGTGGAAATTTACATTTGAAACGTTTGGTTTAGCTGTTATAAAAGTTTGGTTTTTTAGTGCTGTAAATGCATTTTCAGCTCGCGCTGTACACATTTGCTATGAGAGGCATTATCTCATAAGGGAAATATTGGACAATCAAATTAATGACTGCCCAGGCTTCAGGATGTCTTTTTACACTATATAAAGGTGGAAATTTACATTGGAAACGTTTGGTTTAGCTGTTATAAAAGTTTGGTTTTTTAGTGCTTAAAATGCATTTTCAGCTCGCACTGTACACATTTGCTATGTGAGGCATTATCTCATAAGGGAAATACTGGACAATCAAATTAATGACTTCCCAGGCTTCAGGATGCCTTTTTACACTCTATAAAGGTGGAAATTTACATTGGAAACGTTTGGTTTAGCTGTTATAAAAGTTTGTTTTTTTCGTGCTGTAAATGCATTTTCAGCTCGCGCTGTACACATTTGCAATGAGAGGCATTATCTCATAAGGGAAATACTGGACAATCAAATTAATGACTTCCCAGGCTTCAGGATGCCTTTTTACACTCTATAAATGTGGAAATTTACATTGGAAACGTTTGGTTTAGCTGTTAATGAAGTTGCGTTTTTTTAGTGCTGAAAATTCATTGTCTGCTGGCGCTGTACACTTTTTCTAAGTGTTGCAATATCTCATGAAGGAAATACTGGACAATCAAATTAATGACTTTCCAGGCTTCAGGATGCCTTTCTACACTATATAAAGGTGGAAATTTACATTGGAAACGTTTGGTTTAGCTGTTATAAAAGTTTGGTTTTTTAGTGCTGTAAATGCATTTTCAGCTCGCGCTGTACACATTTGCTATGAGAGGCATTATCTCATAAGGGAAATATTGGACAATCAAATTAATGACTGCCCAGGCTTCAGGATGTCTTTTTACACTATATAAAGGTGGAAATTTACATTGGAAACGTTTGGTTTAGCTGTTATAAAAGTTTGGTTTTTTAGTGCTGTAAATGCATTTTCAGCTCGCGCTGTACACATATGCTATGTGAGGCATTATCTCATAAGGGAAATACTGGACAATCAAATTAATGACTGCCCAGGCTTCAGGATGTCTTTTTACACTATATAAAGGTGGAAATTTACATTGGAAACGTTTGGTTTAGCTGTTATAAAAGTTTGTTTTTTTAGTGCTGAAAATGCATTTTCAGCTCGCACTGTACACATTTGCTATGTGAGGCATTATCTCATAAGGGAAATACTGGACAATCAAATTAATGACTTCCCAGGCTTCAGGATGCCTTTTTACACTCTATAAATGTGGAAATTTACATTGGAAACGTTTGGTTTAGCTGTTAATGAAGTTTCGTTTTTTTAGTGCTGAAAATTCATTGTCTGCTGGCGCTGTACACTCTTTCTAAGTGTTGCAATATCTCATGAAGGAAATACTGGACAATCAAATTAATGACTTTCCAGGCTTCAGGATGCCTTTCTACACTATATAAAGGTGGAAATTTACATTTGAAACGTTTGGTTTAGCTGTTATAAAAGTTTAGTTTTTTAGTGCTGTAAATGCATTTTCAGCTCGCGCTGTACACATTTGCTATGAGAGGCATTATCTCATAAGGGAAATATTGGACAATCAAATTAATGACTGCCCAGGCTTCAGGATGTCTTTTTACACTATATAAAGGTGGAAATTTACATTGGAAACGTTTGGTTTAGCTGTTATAAAAGTTTGGTTTTTTAGTGCTTAAAATGCATTTTCAGCTCGCACTGTACACATTTGCTATGTGAGGCATTATCTCATAAGGGAAATACTGGACAATCAAATTAATGACTTCCCAGGCTTCAGGATGCCTTTTTACACTCTATAAAGGTGGAAATTTACATTGGAAACGTTTGGTTTAGCTGTTATAAAAGTTTGTTTTTTTCGTGCTGTAAATGCATTTTCAGCTCGCGCTGTACACATTTGCAATGAGAGGCATTATCTCATAAGGGAAATACTGGACAATCAAATTAATGACTTCCCAGGCTTCAGGATGCCTTTTTACACTCTATAAATGTGGAAATTTACATTGGAAACGTTTGGTTTAGCTGTTAATGAAGTTGCGTTTTTTTAGTGCTGAAAATTCATTGTCTGCTGGCGCTGTACACTTTTTCTAAGTGTTGCAATATCTCATGAAGGAAATACTGGACAATCAAATTAATGACTTTCCAGGCTTCAGGATGCCTTTCTACACTATATAAAGGTGGAAATTTACATTGGAAACGTTTGGTTTAGCTGTTATAAAAGTTTGGTTTTTTAGTGCTGTAAATGCATTTTCAGCTCGCGCTGTACACATTTGCTATGAGAGGCATTATCTCATAAGGGAAATATTGGACAATCAAATTAATGACTGCCCAGGCTTCAGGATGTCTTTTTACACTATATAAAGGTGGAAATTTACATTGGAAACGTTTGGTTTAGTTGTTATAAAAGTTTGGTTTTTTATTGCTGTAAATGCATTTTCAGCTCGCGCTGTACACATTTGCTATGAGAGGCATTATCTCATAAGGGAAATATTGGACAATCAAATTAATGACTGCCCAGGCTTCAGGATGTCTTTTTACACTATATAAAGGTGGAAATTTACATTGGAAACGTTTGGTTTAGCTGTTATAAAAGTTTGGTTTTTTAGTGCTTAAAATGCATTTTCAGCTCGCACTGTACACATTTGCTATGTGAGGCATTATCTCATAAGGGAAATACTGGACAATCAAATTAATGACTTCCCAGGCTTCAGGATGCCTTTTTACACTCTATAAAGGTGGAAATTTACATTGGAAACGTTTGGTTTAGCTGTTATAAAAGTTTGTTTTTTTCGTGCTGTAAATGCATTTTCAGCTCGCGCTGTACACATTTGCAATGAGAGGCATTATCTCATAAGGGAAATACTGGACAATCAAATTAATGACTTCCCAGGCTTCAGGATGCCTTTTTACACTCTATAAATGTGGAAATTTACATTGGAAACGTTTGGTTTAGCTGTTATTGAAGTTGCGTTTTTTTAGTGCTGAAAATTCATTGTCTGCTGGCGCTGTACACTTTTTCTAAGTGTTGCAATATCTCATGAAGGAAATACTGGACAATCAAATTAATGACTTTCCAGGCTTCAGGATGCCTTTCTACACTATATAAAGGTGGAAATTTACATTGGAAACGTTTGGTTTAGCTGTTATAAAAGTTTGGTTTTTTAGTGCTGTAAATGCATTTTCAGCTCGCGCTGTACACATTTGCTATGAGAGGCATTATCTCATAAGGGAAATATTGGACAATCAAATTAATGACTGCCCAGGCTTCAGGATGTCTTTTTACACTATATAAAGGTGGAAATTTACATTGGAAACGTTTGGTTTAGTTGTTATAAAAGTTTGGTTTTTTATTGCTGTAAATGCATTTTCAGCTCGCGCTGTACACATTTGCTATGAGAGGCATTATCTCATAAGGGAAATATTGGACAATCAAATTAATGACTGCCCAGGCTTCAGGATGTCTTTTTACACTATATAAAGGTGGAAATTTACATTGGAAACGTTTGGTTTAGCTGTTATAAAAGTTTGGTTTTTTAGTGCTGTAAATGCATTTTCAGCTCGCGCTGTACACATTTGCTATGTGAGGCATTATCTCATAAGGGAAATACTGGACAATCAAATTAATGACTGCCCAGGCTTCAGGATGTCTTTTTACACTATATAAAGGTGGAAATTTACATTGGAAACGTTTGGTTTAGCTGTTATAAAAGTTTGGTTTTTTAGTGCTGTAAATGCATTTTCAGCTCGCGCTGTACACATTTGCTATGAGAGGCATTATCTCATAAGGGAAATATTGGACAATCAAATTAATGACTGCCCAGGCTTCAGGATGTCTTTTTACACTATATAAAGGTGGAAATTTACATTGGAAACGTTTGGTTTAGCTGTTATAAAAGTTTGGTTTTTTAGTGCTGTAAATGCATTTTCAGCTCGCGCTGTACACATTTGCTATTTGAGGCATTATCTCATAAGGGAAATACTGGACAATCAAATTAATGACTGCCCAGGCTTCAGGATGTCTTTTTACACTATATAAAGGTGGAAATTTACATTGGAAACGTTTGGTTTAGCTGTTATAAAAGTTTGTTTTTTTAGTGCTGAAAATGCATTTTCAGCTCGCACTGTACACATTTGCTATGTGAGGCATTATCTCATAAGGGAAATACTGGACAATCAAATTAATGACTTCCCAGGCTTCAGGATGCCTTTTTACACTCTATAAATGTGGAAATTTACATTGGAAACGTTTGGTTTAGCTGTTAATGAAGTTTCGTTTTTTTAGTGCTGAAAATTCATTGTCTGCTGGCGCTGTACACTCTTTCTAAGTGTTGCAATATCTCATGAAGGAAATACTGGACAATCAAATTAATGACTTTCCAGGCTTCAGGATGCCTTTCTACACTATATAAAGGTGGAAATTTACATTTGAAACGTTTGGTTTAGCTGTTATAAAAGTTTGGTTTTTTAGTGCTGTAAATGCATTTTCAGCTCGCGCTGTACACATTTGCTATGAGAGGCATTATCTCATAAGGGAAATATTGGACAATCAAATTAATGACTGCCCAGGCTTCAGGATGTCTTTTTACACTATATAAAGGTGGAAATTTACATTGGAAACGTTTGGTTTAGCTGTTATAAAAGTTTGGTTTTTTAGTGCTTAAAATGCATTTTCAGCTCGCACTGTACACATTTGCTATGTGAGGCATTATCTCATAAGGGAAATACTGGACAATCAAATTAATGACTTCCCAGGCTTCAGGATGCCTTTTTACACTCTATAAAGGTGGAAATTTACATTGGAAACGTTTGGTTTAGCTGTTATAAAAGTTTGTTTTTTTCGTGCTGTAAATGCATTTTCAGCTCGCGCTGTACACATTTGCAATGAGAGGCATTATCTCATAAGGGAAATACTGGACAATCAAATTAATGACTTCCCAGGCTTCAGGATGCCTTTTTACACTCTATAAATGTGGAAATTTACATTGGAAACGTTTGGTTTAGCTGTTAATGAAGTTGCGTTTTTTTAGTGCTGAAAATTCATTGTCTGCTGGCGCTGTACACTTTTTCTAAGTGTTGCAATATCTCATGAAGGAAATACTGGACAATCAAATTAATGACTTTCCAGGCTTCAGGATGCCTTTCTACACTATATAAAGGTGGAAATTTACATTGGAAACGTTTGGTTTAGCTGTTATAAAAGTTTGGTTTTTTAGTGCTGTAAATGCATTTTCAGCTCGCGCTGTACACATTTGCTATGAGAGGCATTATCTCATAAGGGAAATATTGGACAATCAAATTAATGACTGCCCAGGCTTCAGGATGTCTTTTTACACTATATAAAGGTGGAAATTTACATTGGAAACGTTTGGTTTAGTTGTTATAAAAGTTTGGTTTTTTATTGCTGTAAATGCATTTTCAGCTCGCGCTGTACACATTTGCTATGAGAGGCATTATCTCATAAGGGAAATATTGGACAATCAAATTAATGGCTGCCTAGGCTTCAGGATGTCTTTTTACACTATATAAAGGTGGAAATTTACATTGGAAACTTTTAGTTTAGCTGTTAATGAAGTTTCGTTTTTTTAGTGCTGAAAATTCATTGTCTGCTGGCGCTGTACACTTTTTCTAAGTGTTGCAATATCTCATGAAGGAAATACTGGACAATCAAATTAATGACTTTCCAGGCTTCAGGATGCCTTTCTACACTATATAAAGGTGGAAATGTACATTGGAAACGTTTGGTTTAGCTGTTATAAAAGTTTGGTTTTTTAGTGCTGTAAATGCATTTTCAGCTCGCGCTGTACACATTTGCTATGAGAGGCATTATCTCATAAGGGAAATATTGGACAATCAAATTAATGGCTGCCCAGGCTTCAGGATGTCTTTTTACTCTATATAAAGGTGGAAATTTACACTGGAAACGTTTAGTTTAGCTGTTAATGAAGTTTCGTTTTTTTAGTGCTGAAAATTCATTGTCTGCTGGCACTGTACACTTTTTCTAAGTGTTGCAATATCTCATGAAGGAAATACTGGACAATCAAATCAATGACTTTCCAGGCTTCAGGATGCCTTTCTACACTATATAAAGGTGGAAATTTACATTGGAAACGTTTGGCTTAGCTGTTATAAAAGTTTGGTTTTTTAGTGCTGTAAATGCATTTTCAGCTCGCACTGTACACATTTGCTATGTGAGGCATTATCTCATAAGGGAAATACTGGACAATCAAATTAATGACTTCCCAGGCTTCAGGATGCCTTTTTACACTCTATAAATGTGGAAATTTACATTGGAAACGTTTGGTTTAGCTGTTAATGAAGTTTCGTTTTTTTAGTGCTGAAAATTCATTGTCTGCTGGCGCTGTACACTCTTTCTAAGTGTTGCAATATCTCATGAAGGAAATATTGGACAATCAAATTAATGACTGCCCAGGCTTCAGGATGTCTTTTTACACTATATAAAGGTGGAAATTTACATTGGAAACGTTTGGTTTAGCTGTTATAAAAGTTTGGTTTTTTAGTCCTGTAAATGCATTTTCAGCTCGCTATGAGAGGCATTATCTCATAAGGGAAATATTGGACAATCAAATTAATGACTGCCCAGGCTTCAGGATGTCTTTTTACACTATATAAAAGTGGAAATTTACATTGGAAACGTTTGGTTTAGCTGTTATAAAAGTTTGGTTTTTTAGTGCTTTAAAATGCATTTTCAGCTCGCACTGTACACATTGGCTATGTGAGGCATTATCTCATAAGGGAAATACTGGACAATCAAATTAATGACTTCCCAGGCTTCAGGATGCCTTTTTACACTCTATAAAGGTGGAAATTTACATTGGAAACGTTTGGTTTAGCTGTTATAAAAGTTTGTTTTTTTCGTGCTGTAAATGCATTTTCAGCTCGCGCTGTACACGTTTGCAATGAGAGGCATTATCTCATAAGGGAAATATTGGACAATCAAATTAATGACTGCCCAGGCTTCAGGATGTCTTTTTACACTATATAAAAGTGGAAATTTACATTGGAAACGTTTAGTTTAGCTGTTAATGAAGTTTCGTTTTTTTTAGTGCTGAAAATTCATTGTCTGCTGGCGCTGTACACTTTTTCTAAGTGTTGCAATATCTCATGAAGGAAATACTGGACAATCAAATTAATGACTTTCCAGGCTTCAGGATGCCTTTCTACACTATATAAAGGTGGAAATTTACATTGGAAACGTTTGGTTTAGCTGTTATAAAAGTTTGGTTTTTTAGTGCTGTAAAAGCATTTTCAGCTCGCGCTGTACACATTTGCTATGAGAGGCATTATCTCATAAGGGAAATATTGGACAATCAAATTAATGACTGCCCAGGCTTCAGGATGTCTTCTTACACTATATAAAGGTGGAAATTTACATTGGAAACGTTTGGTTTAGCTGTTATAAAAGTTTGGTTTTTTAGTGCTGTAAATGCATTTTCAGCTCGCGCTGTACACATTTGCTATGTGAGGCATTATCTCATAAGGGAAATACTGGACAATCAAATTAATGACTGCCCAGGCTTCAGGATGTCTTTTTACACTATATAAAGGTGGAAATTTACATTGGAAACGTTTGGTTTAGCTGTTATAAAAGTTTGTTTTTTTAGTGCTGAAAATGCATTTTCAGCTCGCACTGTACACATTTGCTATGTGAGGCATTATCTCATAAGGGAAATACTGGACAATCAAATTAATGACTTCCCAGGCTTCAGGATGCCTTTTTACACTCTATAAATGTGGAAATTTACATTGGAAACGTTTGGTTTAGCTGTTAATGAAGTTTCGTTTTTTTAGTGCTGAAAATTCATTGTCTGCTGGCGCTGTACACTTTTTCTAAGTGTTGCAATATCTCATGAAGGAAATACTGGACAATCAAATTAATGACTTTCCAGGCTTCAGGATGCCTTTCTACACTATATAAAGGTGGAAATTTACATTGGAAACGTTTGGTTTAGCTGTTATAAAAGTTTGTTTTTTTAGTGCTGTAAATGCATTTTCAGCTCGCGCTGTACACATTTGCTATGAGAGGCATTATCTCATAAGGGAAATATTGGACAATCAAATTAATGACTGCCCAGGCTTCAGGATGTCTTTTTACACTATATAAAGGTGGAAATTTACATTGGAAACGTTTGGTTTAGCTGTTATAAAAGTTTGGTTTTTTAGTGCTGTAAATGCATTTTCAGCTCGCGCTGTACACATTTGCTATGAGAGGCATTATCTCATAAGGGAAATATTGGACAATCAAATTAATGGCTGCCCAGGCTTCAGGATGTCTTTTTACTCTATATAAAGGTGGAAATTTACATTGGAAACGTTTAGTTTAGCTGTTAATGAAGTTTCGTTTTTTTTAGTGCTGAAAATTCATTGTCTGCTGGCGCTGTACACTTTTTCTAAGTGTTGCAATATCTCATGAAGGAAATACTGGACAATCAAATCAATGACTTTCCAGGCTTCAGGATGCCTTTCTACACTATATAAAGGTGGAAATTTACATTGGAAACGTTTGGTTTACTGTTATAAAAGTTTGGTTTTTTAGTGCTGTAAATGCATTTTCAGCTCGCACTGTACACATTTGCTATGTGAGGCATTATCTCATAAGGGAAATACTGGACAATCAAATTAATGACTTCCCAGGCTTCAGGATGCCTT
Organism: Idiotropiscis lumnitzeri; assembly: GCF_059441095.1. Classification (NCBI taxonomy): domain Eukaryota; kingdom Metazoa; phylum Chordata; class Actinopteri; order Syngnathiformes; family Syngnathidae; genus Idiotropiscis; species Idiotropiscis lumnitzeri. The sequence continues at coordinate 3,666,915 of NW_028283561.1, read as the reverse complement.
TTTACACTCTATAAATGTGGAAATTTACATTGGAAACGTTTGGTTTAGCTGTTAATGAAGTTTCGTTTTTTTAGTGCTGAAAATTCATTGTCTGCTGGCGCTGTACACTTTTTCTAAGTGTTGCAATATCTCATGAAGGAAATACTGGACAATCAAATTAATGACTTTCCAGGCTTCAGGATGCCTTTCTACACTATATAAAGGTGGAAATGTACATTGGAAACGTTTGGTTTAGCTGTTATAAAAGTTTGTTTTTTTAGTGCTGTAAATGCATTTTCAGCTCGCGCGGTACACATTTGCTATGAGAGGCATTATCTCATAAGGGAAATATTGGACAATCAAATTAATGACTGCCCAGGCTTCAGGATGTCTTTTTACACTATATAAAGGTGGACATTTACATTGGAAACGTTTAGTTTAGCTGTTATAAAAGTTTGTTTTTTTAGTGCTGTAAATGCATTTTCAGCTCGCGCTGTACACATTTGCTATGTGAGGCATTATCTCAGAAGGGAAATACTGGACAATCAAATTAATGACTGCCCAGGCTTCAGGATGTCTTTTTACACTATATAAAGGTGGAAATTTACATTGGAAACGTTTGGTTTAGCTGTTATAAAAGTTTGGTTTTTTAGTGCTGAAAATGCATTTTCAGCTCGCACTGTACACATTTGCTATGTGAGGCATTATCTCATAAGGGAAATACTGGACAATCAAATTAATGACTTCCCAGGCTTCAGGATGCCTTTTTACACTCTATAAATGTGGAAATTTACATTGGAAACGTTTGGTTTAGCTGTTAATGAAGTTTCGTTTTTTTAGTGCTGAAAATTCATTGTCTGCTGGCGCTGTACACTTTTTCTAAGTGTTGCAATATCTCATGAAGGAAATACTGGACAATCAAATTAATGACTTTCCAGGCTTCAGGATGCCTTTCTACACTATATAAAGGTGGAAATTTACATTTGAAACGTTCGGTTTAGCTGTTATAAAAGTTTGGTTTTTTAGTGCTGTAAATGCATTTTCAGCTCGCACTGTACACATTTGCTATGAGAGGCATTATCTCATAAGGGAAATATTGGACAATCAAATTAATGACTGCCCAGGCTTCAGGATGTCTTTTTACACTATATAAAGGTGGAAATTTACATTGGAAACGTTTGGTTTAGCTGTTATAAAAGTTTGGTTTTTTAGTGCTTAAAATGCATTTTCAGCTCGCACTGTACACATTTGCTATGTGAGGCATTATCTCATAAGGGAAATACTGGACAATCAAATTAATGACTTTCCAGGCTTCAGGATGCCTTTCTACACTATATAAAGGTGGAAATTTACATTTGAAACGTTCGGTTTAGCTGTTATAAAAGTTTGGTTTTTTAGTGCTGTAAATGCATTTTCAGCTCGCGCTGTACACATTTGCAATGAGAGGCATTATCTCATAAGGGAAATATTGGACAATCAAATTAATGACTGCCCAGGCTTCAGGATGTCTTTTTACACTATATAAAGGTGGAAATTTACATTGAAAACGTTTAGTTTAGCTTTTAATGAAGTTTCGTTTTTTTTAGTGCTGAAAATTCATTGTCTGCTGGCGCTGTACACTTTTTCTAAGTGTTGCAATATCTCATGAAGGAAATACTGGACAATCAAATTAATGACTTTCCAGGCTTCAGGATGCCTTTCTACACTATATAAAGGTGGAAATGTACATTGGAAACGTTTGGTTTAGCTGTTATAAAAGTTTGGTTTTTTAGTGCTGTAAATGCATTTTCAGCTCGCGCTGTACACATTTGCTATGAGAGGCATTATCTCATAAGGGAAATATTGGACAATCAAATTAATGGCTGCCTAGGCTTCAGGATGTCTTTTTACACTATATAAAGGTGGAAATTTACATTGGAAACTTTTAGTTTAGCTGTTAATGAAGTTTCGTTTTTTTAGTGCTGAAAATTCATTGTCTGCTGGCGCTGTACACTTTTTCTAAGTGTTGCAATATCTCATGAAGGAAATACTGGACAATCAAATTAATGACTTTCCAGGCTTCAGGATGCCTTTCTACACTATATAAAGGTGGAAATGTACATTGGAAACGTTTGGTTTAGCTGTTATAAAAGTTTGGTTTTTTAGTGCTGTAAATGCATTTTCAGCTCGCGCTGTACACATTTGCTATGAGAGGCATTATCTCATAAGGGAAATATTGGACAATCAAATTAATGACTGCCCAGGCTTCAGGATGTCTTTTTACACCATATAAGGGTGGAAATTTACATTGGAAACGTTTAGTTTAGCTGTTAATGAAGTTTCGTTTTTTTAGTGCTGAAAATTCATTGTCTGCTGGCGCTGTACACTTTTTCTAAGTGTTGCAATATCTCACAAAGGAAATACTGGACAATCAAATTAATGACTTTCCAGGCTTCAGGATGCCTTTCTACACTATATAAAGGTGGAAATGTACATTGGAAACGTTTGGTTTAGCTGTTATAAAAGTTTGGTTTTTTAGTGCTGTAAATGCATTTTCAGCTCGCGCTGTACATATTTGCTATGAGAGGCATTATCTCATAAGGGAAATATTGGACAATCAAATTAATGACTGCCCAGGCTTCAGGATGTCTTTTTACACTATATAAAGGTGGAAATATACATTGGAAACGTTTAGTTTAGCTGTTAATGAAGTTTCGTTTTTTTAGTGCTGAAAATTCATTGTCTGCTGGCGCTGTACACTTTTTCTAAGTGTTGCAATATCTCATGAAGGAAATACTGGACAATCAAATTTATGACTTTCCAGGCTTCAGGATGCCTTTCTACACTATATAAAGGTGGAAATTTACATTGGAAACGTTTGGTTTAGCTGTTATAAAAGTTTGTTTTTTTAGTGCTGTAAATACATTTTCAGCTCGCGCTGTACACATTTGCTATGTGAGGCATTATCTCATAAGGGAAATATTGGACAATCAAATTAATGACTGCCCAGGCTTCAGGATGTCTTTTTACACTATATAAAGGTGGAAATTTACATTGGAAACGTTTGGTTTAGCTGTTATAAAAGTTTGGTTTTTTAGTGCTTAAAATGCATTTTCAGCTCGCACTGTACACATTTGCTATGTGAGGCATTATCTCATAAGGGAAATACTGGACAATCAAATTAATGACTTCCCAGGCTTCAGGATGCCTTTTTACACTCTATAAAGGTGGAAATTTACATTGGAAACGTTTGGTTTAGCTGTTATAAAAGTTTGTTTTTTTCGTGCTGTAAATGCATTTTCAGCTCGCGCTGTACACATTTGCAATGAGAGGCATTATCTCATAAGGGAAATATTGGACAATCAAATTAATGACTGCCCAGGCTTCAGGATGTCTTTTTACACTATATAAAGGGGGAAATTTACATTGGAAACGTTTAGTTTAGCTGTTAATGAAGTTTCGTTTTTTTTTAGTGCTGAAAATTCATTGTCTGCTGGCGCTGTACACTTTTTCTAAGTGTTGCAATATCTCATGAAGGAAATACTGGACAATCAAATTAATGACTTTCCAGGCTTCAGGATGCCTTTCTACACTATATAAAGGTGGAAATTTACATTGGAAACGTTTGGTTTAGCTGTTATAAAAGTTTGGTTTTTTAGTGCTGTAAATGCATTTTCAGCTCGCGCTGTACACATTTGCTATGAGAGGCATTATCTCATAAGGGAAATATTGGACAATCAAATTAATGACTGCCCAGGCTTCAGGATGTCTTTTTACACTATATAAAGGTGGAAATTTACATTGGAAACGTTTGGTTTAGCTGTTATAAAAGTTTGGTTTTTTAGTGCTGTAAATGCATTTTCAGCTCGCGCTGTACACATTTGCTATGAGAGGCATTATCTCATAAGGGAAATATTGGACAATCAAATTAATGACTGCCCAGGCTTCAGGATGTCTTTTTACACTATATAAAGTTGGAAATTTACATTGGAAACGTTTGGTTTAGCTGTTATAAAAGTTTGGTTTTTTAGTGCTTAAAATGCATTTTCAGCTCGCACTGTACACATTTGCTATGTGAGGCATTATCTCATAAGGGAAATACTGGACAATCAAATTAATGACTTCCCAGGCTTCAGGATGCCTTTTTACACTATATAAAGGTGGAATTTACATTGGAAACGTTTGGTTTAGCTGTTATAAAAGTTTGGTTTTTTAGTGCTGAAAATGCATTTTCAGCTCGCACTGTACACATTTGCTATGTGAGGCATTATCTCATGAAGGAAATACTGGACAATCAAATTAATGACTTCCCAGGCTTCAGGATGCCTTTTTACACTCTATAAAGGTGGAAATTTACATTGGAAACGTTTGGTTTAGCTGTTATAAAAGTTTGTTTTTTTCGTGCTGTAAATGCATTTTCAGCTCGCGCTGTACACATTTGCAATGAGAGGCATTATCTCATAAGGGAAATATTGGACAATCAAATTAATGACTGCCCAGGCTTCAGGATGTCTTTTTACACTATATAAAGGTGGAAATTTACATTGGAAACGTTTAGTTTAGCTGTTAATGAAGTTTCGTTTTTTTTTAGTGCTGAAAATTCATTGTCTGCTGGCGCTGTACACTTTTTCTAAGTGTTGCAATATCTCATGAAGGAAATACTGGACAATCAAATTAATGACTTTCCAGGCTTCAAGATGCCTTTCTACACTATATAAAGGTGGAAATTTACATTGGAAACGTTTGGTTTAGCTGTTATAAAAGTTTGGGTTTTTAGTCCTGTAAATGCATTTTCAGCTCGCGCTGTACACATTTGCTATGAGAGGCATTATCTCATAAGGGAAATATTGGACAATCAAATTAATGACTGCCCAGGCTTCAGGATGTCTTTTTACACTATATAAAGGTGGAAATTTACATTGGAAACGTTTAGTTTAGCTGTTATAAAAGTTTGTTTTTTTAGTGCTGTAAATGCATTTTCAGCTCGCACTGTACACATTTGCTATGTGAGGCATTATCTCATAAGGGAAATACTGGACAATCAAATTAATGACTGCCCAGGCTTCAGGATGTCTTTTTACACTATATAAAGGTGGAAATTTACATTGGAAACGTTTGGTTTAGCTGTTATTAAAAGTTTGGTTTTTTAGTGCTGAAAATGCATTTTCAGCTCGCACTGTACACATTTGCTATGTGAGGCATTATCTCATAAGGGAAATACTGGACAATCAAATTAATGACTTCCCAGGCTTCAGGATGCCTTTTTACACTATAAATGTGGAAATTTACATTGGAAACGTTTGGTTTAGCTGTTAATGAAGTTTCGTTTTTTTAGTGCTGAAAATTCATTGTCTGCTGGCGCTGTACACTTTTTCTAAGTGTTGCAATATCTCATGAAGGAAATACTGGACAATCAAATTAATGACTTTCCAGGCTTCAGGATGCCTTTCTACACTATATAAAGGTGGAAATTTACATTGGAAACGTTTGGTTTAGCTGTTATAAAAGTTTGGTTTTTTAGTGCTGTAAATGCATTTTCAGCTCGCGCTGTACACATTTGCTATGAGAGGCATTATCTCATAAGGGAAATATTGGACAATCAAATTAATGACTGCCCAGGCTTCAGGATGTCTTTTTACACTATATAAGGGTGGAAATTTACATTGGAAACGTTTATTTTAGCTGTTAATGAAGTTTCGTTTTTTTAGTGCTGAAAATTCATTGTCTGCTGGCGCTGTACACTTTTTCTAAGTGTTGCAATATCTCATGAAGGAAATACTGGACAATCAAATTAACGACTTTCCAGGCTTCAGGATGCCTTTCTACACTATATAAAGGTGGAAATGTACATTGGAAACGTTTGGTTTAGCTGTTATAAAAGTTTGGTTTTTTAGTGCTGTAAATGCATTTTCAGCTCGCGCTGTACATATTTGATATGAGAGGCATTATCTCATAAGGGAAATATTGGACAATCAAATTAATGACTGCCCAGGCTTCAGGATGTCTTTTTACACTATATAAAGGTGGAAATATACATTGGAAACGTTTAGTTTAGCTGTTAATGAAGTTTCGTTTTTTTAGTGCTGAAAATTCATTGTCTGCTGGCGCTGTACACTTTTTCTAAGTGTTGCAATATCTCATGAAGGAAATACTGGACAATCAAATTTATGACTTTCCAGGCTTCAGGATGCCTTTCTACACTATATAAAGGTGGAAATTTACATTGGAAACGTTTGGTTTAGCTGTTATAAAAGTTTGTTTTTTTAGTGCTGTAAATACATTTTCAGCTCGCGCTGTACACATTTGCTATGAGAGGCATTATCTCATAAGGGAAATATTGGACAATCAAATTAATGACTGCCCAGGCTTCAGGATGTCTTTTTACACTATATAAAGGTGGAAATTTACATTGGAAACGTTTGGTTTAGCTGTTATAAAAGTTTGGTTTTTTAGTGCTTAAAATGCATTTTCAGCTCGCACTGTACACATTTGCTATGTGAGGCATTATCTCATAAGGGAAATACTGGACAATCAAATTAATGACTTCCCAGGCTTCAGGATGCCTTTTTACACTCTATAAAGGTGGAAATTTACATTGGAAACGTTTGGTTTAGCTGTTATAAAAGTTTGTTTTTTTCGTGCTGTAAATGCATTTTCAGCTCGCGCTGTACACATTTGCAATGAGAGGCATTATCTCATAAGGGAAATATTGGACAATCAAATTAATGACTGCCCAGGCTTCAGGATGTCTTTTTACACTATATAAAGGTGGAAATTTACATTGGAAACGTTTAGTTTAGCTGTTAATGAAGTTTCGTTTTTTTTTAGTGCTGAAAATTCATTGTCTGCTGGCGCTGTACACTTTTTCTAAGTGTTGCAATATCTCATGAAGGAAATACTGGACAATCAAATTAATGACTTTCCAGGCTTCAGGATGCCTTTCTACACTATATAAAGGTGGAAATTTACATTGGAAACGTTTGGTTTAGCTGTTATAAAAGTTTGTTTTTTTAGTGCTGTAAATGCATTTTCAGCTCGCGCTGTACACATTTGCTATGAGAGGCATTATCTCATAAGGGAAATATTGGACAATCAAATTAATGACTGCCCAGGCTTCAGGATGTCTTTTTACACTATATAAAGGTGGAAATTTACATTGGAAACGTTTGGTTTAGCTGTTATAAAAGTTTGGTTTTTTAGTGCTGTAAATGCATTTTCAGCTCGCGCTGTACACATTTGCTATGTGAGGCATTATCTCATAAGGGAAATACTGGACAATCAAATTAATGACTGCCCAGGCTTCAGGATGTCTTTTTACACTATATAAAGGTGGAAATTTACATTGGAAACGTTTGGTTTAGCTGTTATAAAAGTTTGTTTTTTTAGTGCTGTAAATACATTTTCAGCTCGCGCTGTACACATTTGCTATGAGAGGCATTATCTCATAAGGGAAATATTGGACAATCAAATTAATGACTGCCCAGGCTTCAGGATGTCTTTTTACACTATATAAAGGTGGAAATTTACATTGGAAACGTTTGGTTTAGCTGTTATAAAAGTTTGGTTTTTTAGTGCTTAAAATGCATTTTCAGCTCGCACTGTACACATTTGCTATGTGAGGCATTATCTCATAAGGGAAATACTGGACAATCAAATTAATGACTTCCCAGGCTTCAGGATGCCTTTTTACACTCTATAAAGGTGGAAATTTACATTGGAAACGTTTGGTTTAGCTGTTATAAAAGTTTGTTTTTTTCGTGCTGTAAATGCATTTTCAGCTCGCGCTGTACACATTTGCAATGAGAGGCATTATCTCATAAGGGAAATATTGGACAATCAAATTAATGACTGCCCAGGCTTCAGGATGTCTTTTTACACTATATAAAGGTGGAAATTTACATTGGAAACGTTTAGTTTAGCTGTTAATGAAGTTTCGTTTTTTTTTAGTGCTGAAAATTCATTGTCTGCTGGCGCTGTACACTTTTTCTAAGTGTTGCAATATCTCATGAAGGAAATACTGGACAATCAAATTAATGACTTTCCAGGCTTCAGGATGCCTTTCTACACTATATAAAGGTGGAAATTTACATTGGAAACGTTTGGTTTAGCTGTTATAAAAGTTTGGTTTTTTAGTGCTGTAAATGCATTTTCAGCTCGCGCTGTACACATTTGCTATGAGAGGCATTATCTCATAAGGGAAATATTGGACAATCAAATTAATGACTGCCCAGGCTTCAGGATGTCTTTTTACACTATATAAAGGTGGAAATTTACATTGGAAACGTTTGGTTTAGCTGTTATAAAAGTTTGGTTTTTTAGTGCTGTAAATGCATTTTCAGCTCGCGCTGTACACATTTGCTATGTGAGGCTTATCTCATAAGGGAAATACTGGACAATCAAATTAATGACTGCCCAGGCTTCAGGATGTCTTTTTACACTATATAAAGGTGGAAATTTACATTGGAAACGTTTGGTTTAGCTGTTATAAAAGTTTGTTTTTTTAGTGCTGAAAATGCATTTTCAGCTCGCACTGTACACATTTGCTATGTGAGGCATTATCTCATAAGGGAAATACTGGACAATCAAATTAATGACTTCCCAGGCTTCAGGATGCCTTTTTACACTCTATAAATGTGGAAATTTACATTGGAAACGTTTGGTTTAGCTGTTAATGAAGTTTCGTTTTTTTAGTGCTGAAAATTCATTGTCTGCTGGCGCTGTACACTTTTTCTAAGTGTTGCAATATCTCATGAAGGAAATACTGGACAATCAAATTAATGACTTTCCAGGCTTCAGGATGCCTTTCTACACTATATAAAGGTGGAAATTTACATTGGAAACGTTTGGTTTAGCTGTTATAAAAGTTTGGTTTTTTAGTGCTGTAAATGCATTTTCAGCTCGCGCTGTACACATTTGCTATGAGAGGCATTATCTCATAAGGGAAATATTGGACAATCAAATTAATGACTGCCCAGGCTTCAGGATGTCTTTTTACACTATATAAAGGTGGAAATTTACATTGGAAACGTTTGGTTTAGCTGTTATAAAAGTTTGGTTTTTTAGTGCTGTAAATGCATTTTCAGCTCGCGCTGTACACATTTGCTATGAGAGGCATTATCTCATAAGGGAAATATTGGACAATCAAATTAATGGCTGCCCAGGCTTCAGGATGTCTTTTTACTCTATATAAAGGTGGAAATTTACATTGGAAACGTTTAGTTTAGCTGTTAATGAAGTTTCGTTTTTTTTAGTGCTGAAAATTCATTGTCTGCTGGCGCTGTACACTTTTTCTAAGTGTTGCAATATCTCATGAAGGAAATACTGGACAATCAAATCAATGACTTTCCAGGCTTCAGGATGCCTTTCTACACTAGATAAAGGTGGAAATTTACATTGGAAACGTTTGGTTTAGCTGTTATATAAGTTTGGTTTTTTAGTGCTGTAAATGCATTTTCAGCTCGCACTGTACACATTTGCTATGTGAGGCATTATCTCATAAGGGAAATACTGGACAATCAAATTAATGACTTCCCAGGCTTCAGGATGCATTTTTACACTATATAAAGGTGGAAATGTACATTGGAAACGTTTGGTTTAGCTGTTATATAAGTTTGTTTTTTTAGTGCTGTAAATGCATTTTCAGCTCGCGCTGTACACATTTGCTATGAGAGGCATTATCTCATAAGGGAAATATTGGACAATCAAATTAATGACTGCCCAGGCTTCAGGATGTCTTTTTACACTATATAAAGGTGGACATTTACATTGGAAACGTTTAGTTTAGCTGTTATAAAAGTTTGTTTTTTTAGTGCTGTAAATGCATTTTCAGCTCGCGCTGTACACATTTGCTATGTGAGGCATTATCTCAGAAGGGAAATACTGGACAATCAAATTAATGACTGCCCAGGCTTCAGGATGTCTTTTTACACTATATAAAGGTGGAAATTTACATTGGAAACGTTTGGTTTAGCTGTTATAAAAGTTTGGTTTTTTAGTGCTGAAAATGCATTTTCAGCTCGCACTGTACACATTTGCTATGTGAGGCATTATCTCATAAGGGAAATACTGGACAATCAAATTAATGACTTCCCAGGCTTCAGGATGCCTTTTTACACTCTATAAATGTGGAAATTTACATTGGAAACGTTTGGTTTAGCTGTTAATGAAGTTTCGTTTTTTTAGTGCTGAAAATTCATTGTCTGCTGGCGCTGTACACTTTTTCTAAGTGTTGCAATATCTCATGAAGGAAATACTGGACAATCAAATTAATGACTTTCCAGGCTTCAGGATGCCTTTCTACACTATATAAAGGTGGAAATTTACATTTGAAACGTTCGGTTTAGCTGTTATAAAAGTTTGGTTTTTTAGTGCTGTAAATGCATTTTCAGCTCGCACTGTACACATTTGCTATGAGAGGCATTATCTCATAAGGGAAATATTGGACAATCAAATTAATGACTGCCCAGGCTTCAGGATGTCTTTTTACACTATATAAAGGTGGAAATTTACATTGGAAACGTTTGGTTTAGCTGTTATAAAAGTTTGGTTTTTTAGTGCTGAAAATGCCTTTTCAGCTCGCACTGTACACATTTGCTATGTGAGGCATTATCTCATAAGGGAAATACTGGACAATCAAATTAATGACTTCCCAGGCTTCAGGATGCCTTTTTACACTATAAATGTGGAAATTTACATTGGAAACGTTTGGTTTAGCTGTTAATGAAGTTTCGTTTTTTTAGTGCTGAAAATTCATTGTCTGCTGGCGCTGTACACTTTTTCTAAGTGTTGCAATATCTCATGAAGGAAATACTGGACAATCAAATTAATGACTTTCCAGGCTTCAGGATGCCTTTCTACACTATATAAAGGTGGAAATTTACATTGGAAACGTTTGGTTTAGCTGTTATAAAAGTTTGGTTTTTTAGTGCTGTAAATGCATTTTCAGCTCGCGCTGTACACATTTGCTATGAGAGGCATTATCTCATAAGGGAAATATTGGACAATCAAATTAATGACTGCCCAGGCTTCAGGATGTCTTTTTACACTATATAAGGGTGGAAATTTACATTGGAAACGTTTAGTTTAGCTGTTAATGAAGTTTCGTTTTTTTAGTGCTGAAAATTCATTGTCTGCTGGCGCTGTACACTTTTTCTAAGTGTTGCAATATCTCATGAAGGAAATACTGGACAATCAAATTAACGACTTTCCAGGCTTCAGGATGCCTTTCTACACTATATAAAGGTGGAAATGTACATTGGAAACGTTTGGTTTAGCTGTTATAAAAGTTTGGTTTTTTAGTGCTGTAAATGCATTTTCAGCTCGCGCTGTACATATTTGATATGAGAGGCATTATCTCATAAGGGAAATATTGGACAATCAAATTAATGACTGCCCAGGCTTCAGGATGTCTTTTTACACTATATAAAGGTGGAAATATACATTGGAAACGTTTAGTTTAGCTGTTAATGAAGTTTCGTTTTTTTAGTGCTGAAAATTCATTGTCTGCTGGCGCTGTACACTTTTTCTAAGTGTTGCAATATCTCATGAAGGAAATACTGGACAATCAAATTTATGACTTTCCAGGCTTCAGGATGCCTTTCTACACTATATAAAGGTGGAAATTTACATTGGAAACGTTTGGTTTAGCTGTTATAAAAGTTTGTTTTTTTAGTGCTGTAAATACATTTTCAGCTCGCGCTGTACACATTTGCTATGAGAGGCATTATCTCATAAGGGAAATATTGGACAATCAAATTAATGACTGCCCAGGCTTCAGGATGTCTTTTTACACTATATAAAGGTGGAAATTTACATTGGAAACGTTTGGTTTAGCTGTTATAAAAGTTTGGTTTTTTAGTGCTTAAAATGCATTTTCAGCTCGCACTGTACACATTTGCTATGTGAGGCATTATCTCATAAGGGAAATACTGGACAATCAAATTAATGACTTCCCAGGCTTCAGGATGCCTTTTTACACTCTATAAAGGTGGAAATTTACATTGGAAACGTTTGGTTTAGCTGTTATAAAAGTTTGTTTTTTTCGTGCTGTAAATGCATTTTCAGCTCGCGCTGTACACATTTGCAATGAGAGGCATTATCTCATAAGGGAAATATTGGACAATCAAATTAATGACTGCCCAGGCTTCAGGATGTCTTTTTACACTATATAAAGGTGGAAATTTACATTGGAAACGTTTAGTTTAGCTGTTAATGAAGTTTCGTTTTTTTTTAGTGCTGAAAATTCATTGTCTGCTGGCGCTGTACACTTTTTCTAAGTGTTGCAATATCTCATGAAGGAAATACTGGACAATCAAATTAATGACTTTCCAGGCTTCAGGATGCCTTTCTACACTATATAAAGGTGGAAATTTACATTGGAAACGTTTGGTTTAGCTGTTATAAAAGTTTGGTTTTTTAGTGCTGTAAATGCATTTTCAGCTCGCGCTGTACACATTTGCTATGAGAGGCATTATCTCATAAGGGAAATATTGGACAATCAAATTAATGACTGCCCAGGCTTCAGGATGTCTTTTTACACTATATAAAGGTGGAAATATACATTGGAAACGTTTAGTTTAGCTGTTAATGAAGTTTCGTTTTTTTAGTGCTGAAAATTCATTGTCTGCTGGCGCTGTACACTTTTTCTAAGTGTTGCAATATCTCATGAAGGAAATACTGGACAATCAAATTTATGACTTTCCAGGCTTCAGGATGCCTTTCTACACTATATAAAGGTGGAAATTTACATTGGAAACGTTTGGTTTAGCTGTTATAAAAGTTTGTTTTTTTAGTGCTGTAAATACATTTTCAGCTCGCGCTGTACACATTTGCTATGAGAGGCATTATCTCATAAGGGAAATATTGGACAATCAAATTAATGACTGCCCAGGCTTCAGGATGTCTTTTTACACTATATAAAGGTGGAAATTTACATTGGAAACGTTTGGTTTAGCTGTTATAAAAGTTTGGTTTTTTAGTGCTTAAAATGCATTTTCAGCTCGCACTGTACACATTTGCTATGTGAGGCATTATCTCATAAGGGAAATACTGGACAATCAAATTAATGACTTCCCAGGCTTCAGGATGCCTTTTTACACTCTATAAAGGTGGAAATTTACATTGGAAACGTTTGGTTTAGCTGTTATAAAAGTTTGTTTTTTTCGTGCTGTAAATGCATTTTCAGCTCGCGCTGTACACATTTGCAATGAGAGGCATTATCTCATAAGGGAAATATTGGACAATCAAATTAATGACTGCCCAGGCTTCAGGATGTCTTTTTACACTATATAAAGGTGGAAATTTACATTGGAAACGTTTAGTTTAGCTGTTAATGAAGTTTCGTTTTTTTTTAGTGCTGAAAATTCATTGTCTGCTGGCGCTGTACACTTTTTCTAAGTGTTGCAATATCTCATGAAGGAAATAGTGGACAATCAAATTAATGACTTTCCAGGCTTCAGGATGCCTTTCTACACTATATAAAGGTGGAAATTTACATTGGAAACGTTTGGTTTAGCTGTTATAAAAGTTTGGTTTTTTAGTGCTGTAAATGCATTTTCAGCTCGCGCTGTACACATTTGCTATGAGAGGCATTATCTCATAAGGGAAATATTGGACACTCAAATTAATGACTGCCCAGGCTTCAGGATGTCTTTTTACACTATATAAAGGTGGAAATTTACATTGGAAACGTTTGGTTTAGCTGTTATAAAAGTTTGGTTTTTTAGTGCTGTAAATGCATTTTCAGCTCGCGCTGTACACATTTGCTATGTGAGGCTTATCTCATAAGGGAAATACTGGACAATCAAATTAATGACTGCCCAGGCTTCAGGATGTCTTTTTACACTATATAAAGGTGGAAATTTACATTGGAAACGTTTGGTTTAGCTGTTATAAAAGTTTGTTTTTTTAGTGCTGAAAATGCATTTTCAGCTCGCACTGTACACATTTGCTATGTGAGGCATTATCTCATAAGGGAAATACTGGACAATCAAATTAATGACTTCCCAGGCTTCAGGATGCCTTTTTACACTATAAATGTGGAAATTTACATTGGAAACGTTTGGTTTAGCTGTTAATGAAGTTTCGTTTTTTTAGTGCTGAAAATTCATTGTCTGCTGGCGCTGTACACTTTTTCTAAGTGTTGCAATATTCCATGAAGGAAATACTGGACAATCAAATTAATGACTTTCCAGGCTTCAGGATGCCTTTCTACACTATATAAAGGTGGAAATTTACATTGGAAACGTTTGGTTTAGCTGTTATAAAAGTTTGGTTTTTTAGTGCTGTAAATGCATTTTCAGCTCGCGCTGTACACATTTGCTATGAGAGGCATTATCTCATAAGGGAAATATTGGACAATCAAATTAATGACTGCCCAGGCTTCAGGATGTCTTTTTACACTATATAAGGGTGGAAATTTACATTGGAAACGTTTAGTTTAGCTGTTAATGAAGTTTCGTTTTTTTAGTGCTGAAAATTCATTGTCTGCTGGCGCTGTACACTTTTTCTAAGTGTTGCAATATCTCATGAAGGAAATACTGGACAATCAAATTAACGACTTTCCAGGCTTCAGGATGCCTTTCTACACTATATAAAGGTGGAAATGTACATTGGAAACGTTTGGTTTAGCTGTTATAAAAGTTTGGTTTTTTAGTGCTGTAAATGCATTTTCAGCTCGCGCTGTACATATTTGATATGAGAGGCATTATCTCATAAGGGAAATATTGGACAATCAAATTAATGACTGCCCAGGCTTCAGGATGTCTTTTTACACTATATAAAGGTGGAAATATACATTGGAAACGTTTAGTTTAGCTGTTAATGAAGTTTCGTTTTTTTAGTGCTGAAAATTCATTGTCTGCTGGCGCTGTACACTTTTTCTAAGTGTTGCAATATCTCATGAAGGAAATACTGGACAATCAAATTTATGACTTTCCAGGCTTCAGGATGCCTTTCTACACTATATAAAGGTGGAAATTTACATTGGAAACGTTTGGTTTAGCTGTTATAAAAGTTTGTTTTTTTAGTGCTGTAAATACATTTTCAGCTCGCGCTGTACACATTTGCTATGAGAGGCATTATCTCATAAGGGAAATATTGGACAATCAAATTAATGACTGCCCAGGCTTCAGGATGTCTTTTTACACTATATAAAGGTGGAAATTTACATTGGAAACGTTTGGTTTAGCTGTTATAAAAGTTTGGTTTTTTAGTGCTTAAAATGCATTTTCAGCTCGCACTGTACACATTTGCTATGTGAGGCATTATCTCATAAGGGAAATACTGGACAATCAAATTAATGACTTCCCAGGCTTCAGGATGCCTTTTTACACTCTATAAAGGTGGAAATTTACATTGGAAACGTTTGGTTTAGCTGTTATAAAAGTTTGTTTTTTTCGTGCTGTAAATGCATTTTCAGCTCGCGCTGTACACATTTGCAATGAGAGGCATTATCTCATAAGGGAAATATTGGACAATCAAATTAATGACTGCCCAGGCTTCAGGATGTCTTTTTACACTATATAAAGGTGGAAATTTACATTGGAAACGTTTAGTTTAGCTGTTAATGAAGTTTAGTTTTTTTTTAGTGCTGAAAATTCATTGTCTGCTGGCGCTGTACACTTTTTCTAAGTGTTGCAATATCTCATGAAGGAAATACTGGACAATCAAATTAATGACTTTCCAGGCTTCAGGATGCCTTTCTACACTATATAAAGGTGGAAATTTACATTGGAAACGTTTGGTTTAGCTGTTATAAAAGTTTGGTTTTTTAGTGCTGTAAATGCATTTTCAGCTCGCGCTGTACACATTTGCTATGAGAGGCATTATCTCATAAGGGAAATATTGGACAATCAAATTAATGACTGCCCAGGCTTCAGGATGTCTTTTTACACTATATAAAGGTGGAAATTTACATTGGAAACGTTTGGTTTAGCTGTTATAAAAGTTTGGTTTTTTAGTGCTGTAAATGCATTTTCAGCTCGCGCTGTACACATTTGCTATGTGAGGCATTATCTCATAAGGGAAATACTGGACAATCAAATTAATGACTGCCCAGGCTTCAGGATGTCTTTTTACACTATATAAAGGTGGAAATTTACATTGGAAACGTTTGGTTTAGCTGTTATAAAAGTTTGTTTTTTTAGTGCTGTAAATACATTTTCAGCTCGCGCTGTACACATTTGCTATGAGAGGCATTATCTCATAAGGGAAATATTGGACAATCAAATTAATGACTGCCCAGGCTTCAGGATGTCTTTTTACACTATATAAAGGTGGAAATTTACATTGGAAACGTTTGGTTTAGCTGTTATAAAAGTTTGGTTTTTTAGTGCTTAAAATGCATTTTCAGCTCGCACTGTACACATTTGCTATGTGAGGCATTATCTCATAAGGGAAATACTGGACAATCAAATTAATGACTTCCCAGGCTTCAGGATGCCTTTTTACACTCTATAAAGGTGGAAATTTACATTGGAAACGTTTGGTTTAGCTGTTATAAAAGTTTGTTTTTTTCGTGCTGTAAATGCATTTTCAGCTCGCGCTGTACACATTTGCAATGAGAGGCATTATCTCATAAGGGAAATATTGGACAATCAAATTAATGACTGCCCAGGCTTCAGGATGTCTTTTTACACTATATAAAGGTGGAAATTTACATTGGAAACGTTTAGTTTAGCTGTTAATGAAGTTTCGTTTTTTTTTAGTGCTGAAAATTCATTGTCTGCTGGCGCTGTACACTTTTTCTAAGTGTTGCAATATCTCATGAAGGAAATAGTGGACAATCAAATTAATGACTTTCCAGGCTTCAGGATGCCTTTCTACACTATATAAAGGTGGAAATTTACATTGGAAACGTTTGGTTTAGCTGTTATAAAAGTTTGGTTTTTTAGTGCTGTAAATGCATTTTCAGCTCGCGCTGTACACATTTGCTATGAGAGGCATTATCTCATAAGGGAAATATTGGACACTCAAATTAATGACTGCCCAGGCTTCAGGATGTCTTTTTACACTATATAAAGGTGGAAATTTACATTGGAAACGTTTGGTTTAGCTGTTATAAAAGTTTGGTTTTTTAGTGCTGTAAATGCATTTTCAGCTCGCGCTGTACACATTTGCTATGTGAGGCTTATCTCATAAGGGAAATACTGGACAATCAAATTAATGACTGCCCAGGCTTCAGGATGTCTTTTTACACTATATAAAGGTGGAAATTTACATTGGAAACGTTTGGTTTAGCTGTTATAAAAGTTTGTTTTTTTAGTGCTGAAAATGCATTTTCAGCTCGCACTGTACACATTTGCTATGTGAGGCATTATCTCATAAGGGAAATACTGGACAATCAAATTAATGACTTCCCAGGCTCCAGGATGCCTTTTTACACTCTATAAATGTGGAAATTTACATTGGAAACGTTTGGTTTAGCTGTTAATGAAGTTTCGTTTTTTTAGTGCTGAAAATTCATTGTCTGCTGGCGCTGTACACTTTTTCTAAGTGTTGCAATATCTCATGAAGGAAATACTGGACAATCAAATTAATGACTTTCCAGGCTTCAGGATGCCTTTTTACACTATATAAAGGTGGAAATTTACATTGGAAACGTTTGGTTTAGCTGTTATAAAAGTTTGGTTTTTTAGTGCTGTAAATGCATTTTCAGCTCGCGCTGTACACATTTGCTATGAGAGGCATTATCTCATAAGGGAAATATTGGACAATCAAATTAATGACTGCCCAGGCTTCAGGATGTCTTTTTACACTATATAAAGGTGGAAATTTACATTGGAAACGTTTGGTTTAGCTGTTATAAAAGTTTGGTTTTTTAGTGCTGTAAATGCATTTTCAGCTCGCGCTGTACACATTTGCTATGAGAGGCATTATCTCATAAGGGAAATATTGGACAATCAAATTAATGGCTGCCCAGGCTTCAGGATGTCTTTTTACTCTATATAAAGGTGGAAATTTACATTGGAAACGTTTAGTTTAGCTGTTAATGAAGTTTCGTTTTTTTTAGTGCTGAAAATTCATTGTCTGCTGGCGCTGTACACTTTTTCTAAGTGTTGCAATATCTCATGAAGGAAATACTGGACAATCAAATCAATGACTTTCCAGGCTTCAGGATGCCTTTCTACACTAGATAAAGGTGGAAATTTACATTGGAAACGTTTGGTTTAGCTGTTATATAAGTTTGGTTTTTTAGTGCTGTAAATGCATTTTCAGCTCGCACTGTACACATTTGCTATGTGAGGCATTATCTCATAAGGGAAATACTGGACAATCAAATTAATGACTTCCCAGGCTTCAGGATGCATTTTTACACTCTATAAATGTGGAAATTTACATTGGAAACGTTTGGTTTAGCTGTTAATGAAGTTTCGTTTTTTTAGTGCTGAAAATTCATTGTCTGCTGGCGCTGTACACTTTTTCTAAGTGTTGCAATATCTCATGAAGGAAATACTGGACAATCAAATTAATGACTTTCCAGGCTTCAGGATGCCTTTCTACACTATATAAAGGTGGAAATTTACATTGGAAACGTTTGGTTTAGCTGTTATAAAAGTTTGGTTTTTTAGTGCTGTAAATGCATTTTCAGCTCGCGCTGTACACATTTGCTATGAGAGGCATTATCTCATAAGGGAAATATTGGACAATCAAATTAATGGCTGCCCAGGCTTCAGGATGTCTTTTTACACTATATAAAGGTGGAAATTTACATTGGAAACGTTTAGTTTAGCTGTTAATGAAGTTTCGGTTTTTTAGTGCTGAAAATTCATTTTCAGCTCGCACTGTACACATTTGCTATGTGAGGCATTATCTCATGAAGGAAATACTGGACAATCAAATTAATGACTTTCCAGGCTTCAGGATGCCTTTTTACACTATATAAAGGTGGAAATTTACATTGGAAACGTTTGGTTTAGCTGTTATAAAAGTTTTGTTTTTTAGTGCTGTAAATGCATTTTCAGCTCGCGCTGTACACATTTGCTATGAGAGGCATTATCTCATAAAGGAAATATTGGACAATCGAAATAATGACTGCCCAGGCTTCAGGATGTCTTTTTACACTATATAAAGGTGGAAATTTACATTGGAAACGTTTGGTTTAGCTGTTATAAAAGTTTGGTTTTTTAGTGCTGAAAATGCATTTTCAGCTCGCACTGTACACATTTGCTATGTGAGGCATTATCTCATAAGGGAAATACTGGACAATCAAATTAATGACTTCCCAGGCTTCAGGATGCCTTTTTACACTCTATAAATGTGGAAATTTACATTGGAAACGTTTGGTTTAGCTGTTAATGAAGTTTCGTTTTTTTAGTGCTGAAAATTCATTGTCTGCTGGCGCTGTACACCTTTTCTAAGTGTTGCAATATCTCATGAAGGAAATACTGGACAATCAAATTAATGACTTTACAGGCTTCAAGATGCCTTTCTACACTATATAAAGGTGGAAATTTACATTGGAAACGTTTGGTTTAGCTGTTATAAAAGTTTGGGTTTTTAGTCCTGTAAATGCATTTTCAGCTCGCGCTGTACACATTTGCTATGAGAGGCATTATCTCATAAGGGAAATATTGGACAATCAAATTAATGACTGCCCAGGCTTCAGGATGTCTTTTTACACTATATAAAGGTGGAAATTTACATTGGAAACGTTTGGTTTAGCTGTTATAAAAGTTTGGTTTTTTAGTGCTTAAAATGCATTTTCAGCTCGCACTGTACACATTTGCTATGTGAGGCATTATCTCATAAGGGAAATACTGGACAATCAAATTAATGACTTCCCAGGCTTCAGGATGCCTTTTTACACTCTATAAAGGTGGAAATTTACATTGGAAACGTTTGGTTTAGCTGTTATAAAAGTTTGTTTTTTTCGTGCTGTAAATGCATTTTCAGCTCGCGCTGTACACATTTGCAATGAGAGGCATTATCTCATAAGGGAAATATTGGACAATCAAATTAATGACTGCCCAGGCTTCAGGATGTCTTTTTACACTATATAAAGGTGGAAATTTACATTGGAAACGTTTAGTTTAGCTGTTAATGAAGTTTCGTTTTTTTTTAGTGCTGAAAATTCATTGTCTGCTGGCGCTGTACACTTTTTCTAAGTGTTGCAATATCTCATGAAGGAAATACTGGACAATCAAATTAATGACTTTCCAGGCTTCAGGATGCCTTTCTACACTATATAAAGGTGGAAATTTACATTGGAAACGTTTGGTTTAGCTGTTATAAAAGTTTGGTTTTTTAGTGCTGTAAATGCATTTTCAGCTCGCGCTGTACACATTTGCTATGAGAGGCATTATCTCATAAGGGAAATATTGGACAATCAAATTAATGACTGCCCAGGCTTCAGGATGTCTTTTTACACTATATAAAGGTGGAAATTTACATTGGAAACGTTTGGTTTAGCTGTTATAAAAGTTTGGTTTTTTAGTGCTGTAAATGCATTTTCAGCTCGCGCTGTACACATTTGCTATGTGAGGCATTATCTCATAAGGGAAATACTGGACAATCAAATTAATGACTGCCCAGGCTTCAGGATGTCTTTTTACACTATATAAAGGTGGAAATTTACATTGGAAACGTTTGGTTTAGCTGTTATAAAAGTTTGTTTTTTTAGTGCTGTAAATACATTTTCAGCTCGCGCTGTACACATTTGCTATGAGAGGCATTATCTCATAAGGGAAATATTGGACAATCAAATTAATGACTGCCCAGGCTTCAGGATGTCTTTTTACACTATATAAAGGTGGAAATTTACATTGGAAACGTTTGGTTTAGCTGTAATTAAAATTTTGTTTTTTAGTGCTTAAAATGCATTTTCAGCTCGCACTGTACACATTTGCTATGTGAGGCATTATCTCATAAGGGAAATACTGGACAATCAAATTAATGACTTCCCAGGCTTCAGGATGCCTTTTTACACTCTATAAAGGTGGAAATTTACATTGGAAACGTTTGGTTTAGCTGTTATAAAAGTTTGTTTTTTTCGTGCTGTAAATGCATTTTCAGCTCGCGCTGTACACATTTGCAATGAGAGGCATTATCTCATAAGGGAAATATTGGACAATCAAATTAATGACTGCCCAGGCTTCAGGATGTCTTTTTACACTATATAAAGGTGGAAATTTACATTGGAAACGTTTAGTTTAGCTGTTAATGAAGTTTCGTTTTTTTTTAGTGCTGAAAATTCATTGTCTGCTGGCGCTGTACACTTTTTCTAAGTGTTGCAATATCTCATGAAGGAAATACTGGACAATCAAATTAATGACTTTCCAGGCTTCAGGATGCCTTTCTACACTATATAAAGGTGGAAATTTACATTGGAAACGTTTGGTTTAGCTGTTATAAAAGTTTGG
The DNA here is from genome assembly GCF_059441095.1 of Idiotropiscis lumnitzeri. Taxonomy (NCBI): domain Eukaryota; kingdom Metazoa; phylum Chordata; class Actinopteri; order Syngnathiformes; family Syngnathidae; genus Idiotropiscis; species Idiotropiscis lumnitzeri. The sequence goes on along the minus strand of NW_028283561.1, from coordinate 3,645,598 downwards.
TTTTTTAGTGCTGTAAATGCATTTTCAGCTCGCGCTGTACACATTTGCTATGAGAGGCATTATCTCATAAGGGAAATATTGGACAATCAAATTAATGACTGCCCAGGCTTCAGGATGTCTTTTTACACTATATAAAGGTGGAAATTTACATTGGAAACGTTTGGTTTAGCTGTTATAAAAGTTTGGTTTTTTAGTGCTGTAAATGCATTTTCAGCTCGCGCTGTACACATTTGCTATGTGAGGCTTATCTCATAAGGGAAATACTGGACAATCAAATTAATGACTGCCCAGGCTTCAGGATGTCTTTTTACACTATATAAAGGTGGAAATTTACATTGGAAACGTTTGGTTTAGCTGTTATAAAAGTTTGGTTTTTTAGTGCTGTAAATGCATTTTCAGCTCGCGCTGTACACATTTGCTATGAGAGGCATTATCTCATAAGGGAAATATTGGACAATCAAATTAATGGCTGCCCAGGCTTCAGGATGTCTTTTTACTCTATATAAAGGTGGAAATTTACATTGGAAACGTTTAGTTTAGCTGTTAATGAAGTTTCGTTTTTTTTAGTGCTGAAAATTCATTGTCTGCTGGCGCTGTACACTTTTTCTAAGTGTTGCAATATCTCATGAAGGAAATACTGGACAATCAAATCAATGACTTTCCAGGCTTCAGGATGCCTTTCTACACTAGATAAAGGTGGAAATTTACATTGGAAACGTTTGGTTTAGCTGTTATATAAGTTTGGTTTTTTAGTGCTGTAAATGCATTTTCAGCTCGCACTGTACACATTTGCTATGTGAGGCATTATCTCATAAGGGAAATACTGGACAATCAAATTAATGACTTCCCAGGCTTCAGGATGCATTTTTACACTCTATAAATGTGGAAATTTACATTGGAAACGTTTGGTTTAGCTGTTAATGAAGTTTCGTTTTTTTAGTGCTGAAAATTCATTGTCTGCTGGCGCTGTACACTTTTTCTAAGTGTTGCAATATCTCATGAAGGAAATACTGGACAATCAAATTAATGACTTTCCAGGCTTCAGGATGCCTTTCTACACTATATAAAGGTGGAAATTTACATTGGAAACGTTTGGTTTAGCTGTTATAAAAGTTTGGTTTTTTAGTGCTGTAAATGCATTTTCAGCTCGCGCTGTACACATTTGCTATGAGAGGCATTATCTCATAAGGGAAATATTGGACAATCAAATTAATGGCTGCCCAGGCTTCAGGATGTCTTTTTACACTATATAAAGGTGGAAATTTACATTGGAAACGTTTAGTTTAGCTGTTAATGAAGTTTCGGTTTTTTAGTGCTGAAAATTCATTGTCTCCTGGCGCTGTACACTTTTTCTAAGTGTTGCAATATCTCATGAAGGAAATACTGGACAATCAAATTAATGACTTTCCAGGCTTCAGGATGCCTTTCTACACTATATAAAGGTGGAAATTTACATTGGAAACGTTTGGTTTAGCTGTTATAAAAGTTTGGTTTTTTAGTGCTGTAAATGCATTTTCAGCTCGCGCTGTACACATTTGCTATGAGAGGCATTATCTCATAAGGGAAATATTGGACAATCAAATTAATGACTGCCCAGGCTTCAGGATGTCTTTTTACACTATATAAAGGTGGAATTTACATTGGAAACGTTTGGTTTAGCTGTTATAAAAGTTTGGTTTTTTAGTGCTGAAAATGCATTTTCAGCTCGCACTGTACACATTTGCTATGTGAGGCATTATCTCATGAAGGAAATACTGGACAATCAAATTAATGACTTTCCAGGCTTCAGGATGCCTTTTTACACTATATAAAGGTGGAAATTTACATTGGAAACGTTTGGTTTAGCTGTTATAAAAGTTTAGTTTTTTAGTGCTGTAAATGCATTTTCAGCTCGCGCTGTACACATTTGCTATGAGAGGCATTATCTCATAAAGGAAATATTGGACAATCGAATTAATGACTGCCCAGGCTTCAGGATGTCTTTTTACACTATATAAAGGTGGAAATTTACATTGGAAACGTTTGGTTTAGCTGTTATAAAAGTTTGGTTTTTTAGTGCTGAAAATGCATTTTCAGCTCGCACTGTACACATTTGCTATGTGAGGCATTATCTCATAAGGGAAATACTGGACAATCAAATTAATGACTTCCCAGGCTTCAGGATGTCTTTTTACACTATATAAAGGTGGAAATTTACATTGGAAACGTTTGGTTTAGCTGTTAATGAAGTTTCGTTTTTTTAGTGCTGAAAATTCATTGTCTGCTGGCGCTGTACACCTTTTCTAAGTGTTGCAATATCTCATGAAGGAAATACTGGACAATCAAATTAATGACTTTACAGGCTTCAAGATGCCTTTCTACACTATATAAAGGTGGAAATTTACATTGGAAACGTTTGGTTTAGCTGTTATAAAAGTTTGGGTTTTTAGTCCTGTAAATGCATTTTCAGCTCGCGCTGTACACATTTGCTATGAGAGGCATTATCTCATAAGGGAAATATTGGACAATCAAATTAATGACTGCCCTGGCTTCAGGATGTCTTTTTACACTATATAAAGGTGGAAATTTACATTGGAAACGTTTAGTTTAGCTGTTATAAAAGTTTGTTTTTTTAGTGCTGTAAATGCATTTTCAGCTCGCGCTGTACACATTTGCTATGTGAGGCATTATCTCATAAGGGAAATACTGGACAATCAAATTAATGACTGCCCAGGCTTCAGGATGTCTTTTTACACTATATAAAGGTGGAAATTTACATTGGAAACGTTTGGTTTAGCTGTTATAAAAGTTTGGTTTTTTAGTGCTGTAAATGCATTTTCAGCTCGCGCTGTACACATTTGCTATGAGAGGCATTATCTCATAAGGGAAATATTGGACAATCAAATTAATGACTGCCCAGGCTTCAGGATGTCTTTTTACACTATATAAAGGTGGAAATTTACATTGGAAACGTTTGGTTTAGCTGTTATAAAAGTTTGGTTTTTTAGTGCTGTAAATGCATTTTCAGCTCGCGCTGTACACATTTGCTATGTGAGGCTTATCTCATAAGGGAAATACTGGACAATCAAATTAATGACTGCCCAGGCTTCAGGATGTCTTTTTACACTATATAAAGGTGGAAATTTACATTGGAAACGTTTGGTTTAGCTGTTATAAAAGTTTGGTTTTTTAGTGCTGTAAATGCATTTTCAGCTCGCGCTGTACACATTTGCTATGAGAGGCATTATCTCATAAGGGAAATATTGGACAATCAAATTAATGGCTGCCCAGGCTTCAGGATGTCTTTTTACTCTATATAAAGGTGGAAATTTACATTGGAAACGTTTAGTTTAGCTGTTAATGAAGTTTCGTTTTTTTTAGTGCTGAAAATTCATTGTCTGCTGGCGCTGTACACTTTTTCTAAGTGTTGCAATATCTCATGAAGGAAATACTGGACAATCAAATCAATGACTTTCCAGGCTTCAGGATGCCTTTCTACACTAGATAAAGGTGGAAATTTACATTGGAAACGTTTGGTTTAGCTGTTATATAAGTTTGGTTTTTTAGTGCTGTAAATGCATTTTCAGCTCGCACTGTACACATTTGCTATGTGAGGCATTATCTCATAAGGGAAATACTGGACAATCAAATTAATGACTTCCCAGGCTTCAGGATGCATTTTTACACTCTATAAATGTGGAAATTTACATTGGAAACGTTTGGTTTAGCTGTTAATGAAGTTTCGTTTTTTTAGTGCTGAAAATTCATTGTCTGCTGGCGCTGTACACTTTTTCTAAGTGTTGCAATATCTCATGAAGGAAATACTGGACAATCAAATTAATGACTTTCCAGGCTTCAGGATGCCTTTCTACACTATATAAAGGTGGAAATTTACATTGGAAACGTTTGGTTTAGCTGTTATAAAAGTTTGGTTTTTTAGTGCTGTAAATGCATTTTCAGCTCGCGCTGTACACATTTGCTATGAGAGGCATTATCTCATAAGGGAAATATTGGACAATCAAATTAATGGCTGCCCAGGCTTCAGGATGTCTTTTTACACTATATAAAGGTGGAAATTTACATTGGAAACGTTTAGTTTAGCTGTTAATGAAGTTTCGGTTTTTTAGTGCTGAAAATTCATTGTCTCCTGGCGCTGTACACTTTTTCTAAGTGTTGCAATATCTCATGAAGGAAATACTGGACAATCAAATTAATGACTTTCCAGGCTTCAGGATGCCTTTCTACACTATATAAAGGTGGAAATTTACATTGGAAACGTTTGGTTTAGCTGTTATAAAAGTTTGGTTTTTTAGTGCTGTAAATGCATTTTCAGCTCGCGCTGTACACATTTGCTATGAGAGGCATTATCTCATAAGGGAAATATTGGACAATCAAATTAATGACTGCCCAGGCTTCAGGATGTCTTTTTACACTATATAAAGGTGGAATTTACATTGGAAACGTTTGGTTTAGCTGTTATAAAAGTTTGGTTTTTTAGTGCTGAAAATGCATTTTCAGCTCGCACTGTACACATTTGCTATGTGAGGCATTATCTCATGAAGGAAATACTGGACAATCAAATTAATGACTTTCCAGGCTTCAGGATGCCTTTTTACACTATATAAAGGTGGAAATTTACATTGGAAACGTTTGGTTTAGCTGTTATAAAAGTTTAGTTTTTTAGTGCTGTAAATGCATTTTCAGCTCGCGCTGTACACATTTGCTATGAGAGGCATTATCTCATAAAGGAAATATTGGACAATCGAATTAATGACTGCCCAGGCTTCAGGATGTCTTTTTACACTATATAAAGGTGGAAATTTACATTGGAAACGTTTGGTTTAGCTGTTATAAAAGTTTGGTTTTTTAGTGCTGAAAATGCATTTTCAGCTCGCACTGTACACATTTGCTATGTGAGGCATTATCTCATAAGGGAAATACTGGACAATCAAATTAATGACTTCCCAGGCTTCAGGATGTCTTTTTACACTATATAAAGGTGGAAATTTACATTGGAAACGTTTGGTTTAGCTGTTAATGAAGTTTCGTTTTTTTAGTGCTGAAAATTCATTGTCTGCTGGCGCTGTACACCTTTTCTAAGTGTTGCAATATCTCATGAAGGAAATACTGGACAATCAAATTAATGACTTTACAGGCTTCAAGATGCCTTTCTACACTATATAAAGGTGGAAATTTACATTGGAAACGTTTGGTTTAGCTGTTATAAAAGTTTGGGTTTTTAGTCCTGTAAATGCATTTTCAGCTCGCGCTGTACACATTTGCTATGAGAGGCATTATCTCATAAGGGAAATATTGGACAATCAAATCAATGACTTTCCAGGCTTCAGGATGCCTTTCTACACTAGATAAAGGTGGAAATTTACATTGGAAACGTTTGGTTTAGCTGTTATATAAGTTTGGTTTTTTAGTGCTGTAAATGCATTTTCAGCTCGCACTGTACACATTTGCTATGTGAGGCATTATCTCATAAGGGAAATACTGGACAATCAAATTAATGACTTCCCAGGCTTCAGGATGCATTTTTACACTCTATAAATGTGGAAATTTACATTGGAAACGTTTGGTTTAGCTGTTAATGAAGTTTCGTTTTTTTAGTGCTGAAAATTCATTGTCTGCTGGCGCTGTACACTTTTTCTAAGTGTTGCAATATCTCATGAAGGAAATACTGGACAATCAAATTAATGACTTTCCAGGCTTCAGGATGCCTTTCTACACTATATAAAGGTGGAAATTTACATTGGAAACGTTTGGTTTAGCTGTTATAAAAGTTTGGTTTTTTAGTGCTGTAAATGCATTTTCAGCTCGCGCTGTACACATTTGCTATGAGAGGCATTATCTCATAAGGGAAATATTGGACAATCAAATTAATGGCTGCCCAGGCTTCAGGATGTCTTTTTACACTATATAAAGGTGGAAATTTACATTGGAAACGTTTAGTTTAGCTGTTAATGAAGTTTCGGTTTTTTAGTGCTGAAAATTCATTGTCTCCTGGCGCTGTACACTTTTTCTAAGTGTTGCAATATCTCATGAAGGAAATACTGGACAATCAAATTAATGACTTTCCAGGCTTCAGGATGCCTTTCTACACTATATAAAGGTGGAAATTTACATTGGAAACGTTTGGTTTAGCTGTTATAAAAGTTTGGTTTTTTAGTGCTGTAAATGCATTTTCAGCTCGCGCTGTACACATTTGCTATGAGAGGCATTATCTCATAAGGGAAATATTGGACAATCAAATTAATGACTGCCCAGGCTTCAGGATGTCTTTTTACACTATATAAAGGTGGAATTTACATTGGAAACGTTTGGTTTAGCTGTTATAAAAGTTTGGTTTTTTAGTGCTGAAAATGCATTTTCAGCTCGCACTGTACACATTTGCTATGTGAGGCATTATCTCATGAAGGAAATACTGGACAATCAAATTAATGACTTTCCAGGCTTCAGGATGCCTTTTTACACTATATAAAGGTGGAAATTTACATTGGAAACGTTTGGTTTAGCTGTTATAAAAGTTTAGTTTTTTAGTGCTGTAAATGCATTTTCAGCTCGCGCTGTACACATTTGCTATGAGAGGCATTATCTCATAAAGGAAATATTGGACAATCGAATTAATGACTGCCCAGGCTTCAGGATGTCTTTTTACACTATATAAAGGTGGAAATTTACATTGGAAACGTTTGGTTTAGCTGTTATAAAAGTTTGGTTTTTTAGTGCTGAAAATGCATTTTCAGCTCGCACTGTACACATTTGCTATGTGAGGCATTATCTCATAAGGGAAATACTGGACAATCAAATTAATGACTTCCCAGGCTTCAGGATGTCTTTTTACACTATATAAAGGTGGAAATTTACATTGGAAACGTTTGGTTTAGCTGTTAATGAAGTTTCGTTTTTTTAGTGCTGAAAATTCATTGTCTGCTGGCGCTGTACACCTTTTCTAAGTGTTGCAATATCTCATGAAGGAAATACTGGACAATCAAATTAATGACTTTACAGGCTTCAAGATGCCTTTCTACACTATATAAAGGTGGAAATTTACATTGGAAACGTTTGGTTTAGCTGTTATAAAAGTTTGGGTTTTTAGTCCTGTAAATGCATTTTCAGCTCGCGCTGTACACATTTGCTATGAGAGGCATTATCTCATAAGGGAAATATTGGACAATCAAATTAATGACTGCCCTGGCTTCAGGATGTCTTTTTACACTATATAAAGGTGGAAATTTACATTGGAAACGTTTAGTTTAGCTGTTATAAAAGTTTGTTTTTTTAGTGCTGTAAATGCATTTTCAGCTCGCGCTGTACACATTTGCTATGTGAGGCATTATCTCATAAGGGAAATACTGGACAATCAAATTAATGACTGCCCAGGCTTCAGGATGTCTTTTTACACTATATAAAGGTGGAAATTTACATTGGAAACGTTTGGTTTAGCTGTTATAAAAGTTTGGTTTTTTAGTGCTGTAAATGCATTTTCAGCTCGCGCTGTACACATTTGCTATGAGAGGCATTATCTCATAAGGGAAATATTGGACAATCAAATTAATGACTGCCCAGGCTTCAGGATGTCTTTTTACACTATATAAAGGTGGAAATTTACATTGGAAACGTTTGGTTTAGCTGTTATAAAAGTTTGGTTTTTTAGTGCTGTAAATGCATTTTCAGCTCGCGCTGTACACATTTGCTATGTGAGGCTTATCTCATAAGGGAAATACTGGACAATCAAATTAATGACTGCCCAGGCTTCAGGATGTCTTTTTACACTATATAAAGGTGGAAATTTACATTGGAAACGTTTGGTTTAGCTGTTATAAAAGTTTGGTTTTTTAGTGCTGTAAATGCATTTTCAGCTCGCGCTGTACACATTTGCTATGAGAGGCATTATCTCATAAGGGAAATATTGGACAATCAAATTAATGGCTGCCCAGGCTTCAGGATGTCTTTTTACTCTATATAAAGGTGGAAATTTACATTGGAAACGTTTAGTTTAGCTGTTAATGAAGTTTCGTTTTTTTTAGTGCTGAAAATTCATTGTCTGCTGGCGCTGTACACTTTTTCTAAGTGTTGCAATATCTCATGAAGGAAATACTGGACAATCAAATCAATGACTTTCCAGGCTTCAGGATGCCTTTCTACACTAGATAAAGGTGGAAATTTACATTGGAAACGTTTGGTTTAGCTGTTATATAAGTTTGGTTTTTTAGTGCTGTAAATGCATTTTCAGCTCGCACTGTACACATTTGCTATGTGAGGCATTATCTCATAAGGGAAATACTGGACAATCAAATTAATGACTTCCCAGGCTTCAGGATGCATTTTTACACTCTATAAATGTGGAAATTTACATTGGAAACGTTTGGTTTAGCTGTTAATGAAGTTTCGTTTTTTTAGTGCTGAAAATTCATTGTCTGCTGGCGCTGTACACTTTTTCTAAGTGTTGCAATATCTCATGAAGGAAATACTGGACAATCAAATTAATGACTTTCCAGGCTTCAGGATGCCTTTCTACACTATATAAAGGTGGAAATTTACATTGGAAACGTTTGGTTTAGCTGTTATAAAAGTTTGGTTTTTTAGTGCTGTAAATGCATTTTCAGCTCGCGCTGTACACATTTGCTATGAGAGGCATTATCTCATAAGGGAAATATTGGACAATCAAATTAATGGCTGCCCAGGCTTCAGGATGTCTTTTTACACTATATAAAGGTGGAAATTTACATTGGAAACGTTTAGTTTAGCTGTTAATGAAGTTTCGGTTTTTTAGTGCTGAAAATTCATTGTCTCCTGGCGCTGTACACTTTTTCTAAGTGTTGCAATATCTCATGAAGGAAATACTGGACAATCAAATTAATGACTTTCCAGGCTTCAGGATGCCTTTCTACACTATATAAAGGTGGAAATTTACATTGGAAACGTTTGGTTTAGCTGTTATAAAAGTTTGGTTTTTTAGTGCTGTAAATGCATTTTCAGCTCGCGCTGTACACATTTGCTATGAGAGGCATTATCTCATAAGGGAAATATTGGACAATCAAATTAATGACTGCCCAGGCTTCAGGATGTCTTTTTACACTATATAAAGGTGGAATTTACATTGGAAACGTTTGGTTTAGCTGTTATAAAAGTTTGGTTTTTTAGTGCTGAAAATGCATTTTCAGCTCGCACTGTACACATTTGCTATGTGAGGCATTATCTCATGAAGGAAATACTGGACAATCAAATTAATGACTTTCCAGGCTTCAGGATGCCTTTTTACACTATATAAAGGTGGAAATTTACATTGGAAACGTTTGGTTTAGCTGTTATAAAAGTTTAGTTTTTTAGTGCTGTAAATGCATTTTCAGCTCGCGCTGTACACATTTGCTATGAGAGGCATTATCTCATAAAGGAAATATTGGACAATCGAATTAATGACTGCCCAGGCTTCAGGATGTCTTTTTACACTATATAAAGGTGGAAATTTACATTGGAAACGTTTGGTTTAGCTGTTATAAAAGTTTGGTTTTTTAGTGCTGAAAATGCATTTTCAGCTCGCACTGTACACATTTGCTATGTGAGGCATTATCTCATAAGGGAAATACTGGACAATCAAATTAATGACTTCCCAGGCTTCAGGATGTCTTTTTACACTATATAAAGGTGGAAATTTACATTGGAAACGTTTGGTTTAGCTGTTAATGAAGTTTCGTTTTTTTAGTGCTGAAAATTCATTGTCTGCTGGCGCTGTACACCTTTTCTAAGTGTTGCAATATCTCATGAAGGAAATACTGGACAATCAAATTAATGACTTTACAGGCTTCAAGATGCCTTTCTACACTATATAAAGGTGGAAATTTACATTGGAAACGTTTGGTTTAGCTGTTATAAAAGTTTGGGTTTTTAGTCCTGTAAATGCATTTTCAGCTCGCGCTGTACACATTTGCTATGAGAGGCATTATCTCATAAGGGAAATATTGGACAATCAAATTAATGACTGCCCTGGCTTCAGGATGTCTTTTTACACTATATAAAGGTGGAAATTTACATTGGAAACGTTTAGTTTAGCTGTTATAAAAGTTTGTTTTTTTAGTGCTGTAAATGCATTTTCAGCTCGCGCTGTACACATTTGCTATGTGAGGCATTATCTCATAAGGGAAATACTGGACAATCAAATTAATGACTGCCCAGGCTTCAGGATGTCTTTTTACACTATATAAAGGTGGAAATTTACATTGGAAACGTTTGGTTTAGCTGTTATAAAAGTTTGGTTTTTTAGTGCTGAAAATGCATTTTCAGCTCGCACTGTACACATTTGCTATGTGAGGCATTATCTCATAAGGGAAATACTGGACAATCAAATTAATGACTTCCCAGGCTTCAGGATGCCTTTTTACACTCTATAAATTTGGAAATTTACATTGGAAACGTTTGGTTTAGCTGTTAATGAAGTTTCGTTTTTTTAGTGCTGAAAATTCATTGTCTGCTGGCGCTGTACACTTTTTCTAAGTGTTGCAATATCTCATGAAGGAAATACTGGACAATCAAATTAATGACTTTCCAGGCTTCAGGATGCCTTTCTACACTATATAAAGGTGGAAATTTACATTGGAAACGTTTGGTTTAGCTGTTATAAAAGTTTGGTTTTTTAGTGCTGTAAATGCATTTTCAGCTCGCGCTGTACACATTTGCTATGAGAGGCATTATATCATAAGGGAAATATTGGACAATCAAATTAATGACTGCCCAGGCTTCAGGATGTCTTTTTACACTATATAAAGGTGGAAATTTACATTGGAAACGTTTAGTTTAGCTGTTAATGAAGTTTCGTTTTTTTAGTGCTGAAAATTCATTGTCTGCTGGCGCTGTACACTTTTTCTAAGTGTTGCAATATCTCATGAAGGAAATACTGGACAATCAAATTAATGACTTTCCAGGCTTCAGGATGCCTTTCTACACTATATAAAGGTAGAAATTTACATTGGAAACGTTTGGTTTAGCTGTTATAAAAGTTTGTTTTTTTAGTGCTGTAAATGCATTTTCAGCTCGCGCTGTACACATTTGCTATGAGAGGCATTATCTCATAAGGGAAATATTGGACAATCAAATTAATGACTGCCCAGGCTTCAGGATGTCTTTTTACACTATATAAAGGTGGAAATTTACATTGGAAACGTTTGGTTTAGCTGTTATAAAAGTTTGGTTTTTTAGTGCTGTAAATGCATTTTCAGCTCGCGCTGTACACATTTGCTATGAGAGGCATTATCTCATAAGGGAAATATTGGACAATCAAATTAATGGCTGCCCAGGCTTCAGGATGTCTTTTTACACTATATAAATGTGGAAATTTACATTGGAAACGTTTGGTTTAGCTGTTAATGAAGTTTCGTTTTTTTAGTGCTGAAAATTCATTGTCTGCTGGCGCTGTACACTTTTTCTAAGTGTTGCAATATCTCATGAAGGAAATACTGGACAATCAAATTAATGACTTTCCAGGCTTCAGGATGCCTTTCTACACTATATAAAGGTGGAAATTTACATTGGAAACGTTTGGTTTAGCTGTTATAAAAGTTTGTTTTTTTAGTGCTGTAAATGCATTTTCAGCTCGCGCTGTACACATTTGCTATGAGAGGCATTATCTCATAAGGGAAATATTGGACAATCAAATTAATGACTGCCCAGGCTTCAGGATGTCTTTTTACACTATATAAAGGTGGAAATTTACATTGGAAACGTTTAGTTTAGCTGTTATAAAAGTTTGTTTTTTTAGTGCTGTAAATGCATTTTCAGCTCGCGCTGTACACATTTGCTATGTGAGGCATTATCTCATAAGGGAAATACTGGACAATCAAATTAATGACTGCCCAGGCTTCAGGATGTCTTTTTACACTATATAAAGGTGAAATTTACATTGGAAACGTTTGGTTTAGCTGTTATAAAAGTTTGTTTTTTTAGTGCTGAAAATGCATTTTCAGCTCGCACTGTACACATTTGCTATGTGAGGCATTATCTCATAAGGGAAATACTGGACAATCAAATTAATGACTTCCCAGGCTTCAGGAGGCCCTTTTACACTCTATAAATGTGGAAATTTACATTGGAAACGTTTGGTTTAGCTGTTAATGAAGTTTCGTTTTTTTAGTGCTGAAAATTCATTGTCTGCTGGCGCTGTACACTTTTTCTAAGTGTTGCAATATCTCATGAAGGAAATACTGGACAATCAAATTAACGACTTTCCAGGCTTCAGGATGCCTTTCTACACTATATAAATGTGGAAATTTACATTGGAAACGTTTGGTTTAGCTGTTATAAAAGTTTGGTTTTTTAGTGCTGTAAATGCATTTTCAGCTCGCGCTGTACACATTTGCTATGAGAGGCATTATCTCATAAGGGAAATATTGGACAATCAAATTAATGACTGCCCAGGCTTCAGGATGTCTTTTTACACTATATAAAGGTGGAAATTTACATTGGAAACGTTTGGTTTAGCTGTTAATGAAGTTTCGTTTTTTTAGTGCTGAAAATTCATTGTCTGCTGGCGCTGTACACTTTTTCTAAGTGTTGCAATATCTCATGAAGGAAATACTGGACAATCAAATTAATGACTTTCCAGGCTTCAGGATGCCTTTCTACACTATATAAAGGTAGAAATTTACATTGGAAACGTTTGGTTTAGCTGTTATAAAAGTTTGGTTTTTTAGTGCTGTAAATGCATTTTCAGCTCGCGCTGTACACATTTGCTATGAGAGGCATTATCTCATAAGGGAAATATTGGACAATCAAATTAATGACTGCCCAGGCTTCAGGATGTCTTTTTACACTATATATTCATTGTCTCCTGGCGCTGTACACTTTTTCTAAGTGTTGCAATATCTCATGAAGGAAATACTGGACAATCAAATTAATGACTTTCCAGGCTTCAGGATGCCTTTCTACACTATATAAAGGTGGAAATTTACATTGGAAACGTTTGGTTTAGCTGTTTTTAGTGCTGTAAATGCATTTTCAGCTCGCGCTGTACACATTTGCTATGAGAGGCATTATCTCATAAGGGAAATATTGGACAATCAAATTAATGACTGCCCAGGCTTCAGGATGTCTTTTTACACTATATAAAGGTGGAATTTACATTGGAAACGTTTGGTTTAGCTGTTATAAAAGTTTGGTTTTTTAGTAGTGAAAATGCATTTTCAGCTCGCACTGTACACATTTGCTATGTGAGGCATTATCTCATGAAGGAAATACTGGACAATCAAATTAATGACTTTCCAGGCTTCAGGATGCCTTTTTACACTATATAAAGGTGGAAATTTACATTGGAAACGTTTGGTTTAGCTGTTATAAAAGTTTGGTTTTTTAGTGCTGTAAATGCATTTTCAGCTCGCGCTGTACACATTTGCTATGAGAGGCATTATCTCATAAAGGAAATATTGGACAATCGAATTAATGACTGCCCAGGCTTCAGGATGTCTTTTTACACTATATAAAGGTGGAAATTTACATTGGAAACGTTTGGTTTAGCTGTTATAAAAGTTTGGTTTTTTAGTGCTGAAAATGCATTTTCAGCTCGCACTGTACACATTTGCTATGTGAGGCATTATCTCATAAGGGAAATACTGGACAATCAAATTAATGACTTCCCAGGCTTCAGGATGCCTTTTTACACTCTATAAATGTGGAAATTTACATTGGAAACGTTTGGTTTAGCTGTTAATGAAGTTTCGTTTTTTTATTGCTGAAAATTCATTGTCTGCTAGCGCTGTACACCTTTTATAAGTGTTGCAATATCTCATGAAGGAAATACTGGACAATCAAATTAATGACTTTCCAGGCTTCAAGATGCCTTTCTACACTATATAAAGGTGGAAATTTACATTGGAAACGTTTGGTTTAGCTGTTATAAAAGTTTGGTTTTTTAGTGCTGTAAATGCATTTTCAGCTCGCGCTGTACACATTTGCTATGAGAGGCATTATCTCATAAGGGAACTATTGGACAATCAAATTAATGACTGCCCAGGCTTCAGGATGTCTTTTTACACTATATAAAGGTGGAAATTTACATTGGAAACGTTTGGTTTAGCTGTTATAAAAGTTTGGTTTTTTAGTGCTGTAAATGCATTTTCAGCTCGCGCTGTACACATTTGCTATGAGAGGCATTATCTCATAAGGGAAATATTGGACAATCAAATTAATGACTGCCCAGGCTTCAGGATGTCTTTTTACACTATATAAAGGTGGAATTTACATTGGAAACGTTTGGTTTAGCTGTTATAAAAGTTTGGTTTTTTAGTGCTGAAAATGCATTTTCAGCTCGCACTGTACACATTTGCTATGTGAGGCATTATCTCATGAAGGAAATACTGGACAATCAAATTAATGACTTTCCAGGCTTCAGGATGCCTTTTTACACTATATAAAGGTGGAAATTTACATTGGAAACGTTTGGTTTAGCTGTTATAAAAGTTTGGTTTTTTAGTGCTGTAAATGCATTTTCAGCTCGCGCTGTACACATTTGCTATGGGAGGCATTATCTCATAAAGGAAATATTGGACAATCGAATTAATGACTGCCCAGGCTTCAGGATGTCTTTTTACACTATATAAAGGTGGAAATTTACATTGGAAACGTTTGGTTTAGCTGTTATAAAAGTTTGGTTTTTTAGTGCTGAAAATGCATTTTCAGCTCGCACTGTACACATTTGCTATGTGAGGCATTATCTCATAAGGGAAATACTGGACAATCAAATTAATGACTTCCCAGGCTTCAGGATGCCTTTTTACACTCTATAAATGTGGAAATTTACATTGGAAACGTTTGGTTTAGCTGTTAATGAAGTTTCGTTTTTTTAGTGCTGAAAATTCATTGTCTGCTGGCGCTGTACACTTTTTCTAAGTGTTGCAATATCTCATGAAGGAAATACTGGACAATCAAATTAATGACTTTCCAGGCTTCAGGATGCCTTTCTACACTATATAAAGGTGGAAATTTACATTGGAAACGTTTGGTTTAGCTGTTATAAAAGTTTGTTTTTTTAGTGCTGTAAATGCATTTTCAGCTCGCGCTGTACACATTTGCTATGAGAGGCATTATCTCATAAGGGAAATATTGGACAATCAAATTAATGACTGCCCAGGCTTCAGGATGTCTTTTTACACTATATAAAGGTGGAAATTTACATTGGAAACGTTTAGTTTAGCTGTTATAAAAGTTTGTTTTTTTAGTGCTGTAAATGCATTTTCAGCTCGCGCTGTACACATTTGCTATGTGAGGCATTATCTCATAAGGGAAATACTGGACAATCAAATTAATGACTGCCCAGGCTTCAGGATGTCTTTTTACACTATATAAAGGTGAAATTTACATTGGAAACGTTTGGTTTAGCTGTTATAAAAGTTTGGTTTTTTAGTGCTGAAAATGCATTTTCAGCTCGCACTGTACACATTTGCTATGTGAGGCATTATCTCATAAGGGAAATACTGGACAATCAAATTAATGACTTCCCAGGCTTCAGGAGGCCCTTTTACACTCTATAAATGTGGAAATTTACATTGGAAACGTTTGGTTTAGCTGTTATAAAAGTTTGGTTTTTTAGTGCTGTAAATGCATTTTCAGCTCGCGCTGTACACATTTGCTATGAGAGGCATTATCTCATAAGGGAAATATTGGACAATCAAATTAATGACTGCCCAGGCTTCAGGATGTCTTTTTACACTATATAAAGGTGGAAATTTACATTGGAAACGTTTGGTTTAGCTGTTAATGAAGTTTCGTTTTTTTAGTGCTGAAAATTCATTGTCTGCTGGCGCTGTACACTTTTTCTAAGTGTTGCAATATCTCATGAAGGAAATACTGGACAATCAAATTAATGACTTTCCAGGCTTCAGGATGCCTTTCTACACTATATAAAGGTAGAAATTTACATTGGAAACGTTTGGTTTAGCTGTTATAAAAGTTTGGTTTTTTAGTGCTGTAAATGCATTTTCAGCTCGCGCTGTACACATTTGCTATGAGAGGCATTATCTCATAAGGGAAATATTGGACAATCAAATTAATGACTGCCCAGGCTTCAGGATGTCTTTTTACACTATATATTCATTGTCTCCTGGCGCTGTACACTTTTTCTAAGTGTTGCAATATCTCATGAAGGAAATACTGGACAATCAAATTAATGACTTTCCAGGCTTCAGGATGCCTTTCTACACTATATAAAGGTGGAAATTTACATTGGAAACGTTTGGTTTAGCTGTTTTTAGTGCTGTAAATGCATTTTCAGCTCGCGCTGTACACATTTGCTATGAGAGGCATTATCTCATAAGGGAAATATTGGACAATCAAATTAATGACTGCCCAGGCTTCAGGATGTCTTTTTACACTATATAAAGGTGGAATTTACATTGGAAACGTTTGGTTTAGCTGTTATAAAACTTTGGTTTTTTAGTAGTGAAAATGCATTTTCAGCTCGCACTGTACACATTTGCTATGTGAGGCATTATCTCATGAAGGAAATACTGGACAATCAAATTAATGACTTTCCAGGCTTCAGGATGCCTTTTTACACTATATAAAGGTGGAAATTTACATTGGAAACGTTTGGTTTAGCTGTTATAAAAGTTTGGTTTTTTAGTGCTGTAAATGCATTTTCAGCTCGCGCTGTACACATTTGCTATGAGAGGCATTATCTCATAAAGGAAATATTGGACAATCGAATTAATGACTGCCCAGGCTTCAGGATGTCTTTTTACACTATATAAAGGTGGAAATTTACATTGGAAACGTTTGGTTTAGCTGTTATAAAAGTTTGGTTTTTTAGTGCTGAAAATGCATTTTCAGCTCGCACTGTACACATTTGCTATGTGAGGCATTATCTCATAAGGGAAATACTGGACAATCAAATTAATGACTTCCCAGGCTTCAGGATGCCTTTTTACACTCTATAAATGTGGAAATTTACATTGGAAACGTTTGGTTTAGCTGTTAATGAAGTTTCGTTTTTTTATTGCTGAAAATTCATTGTCTGCTAGCGCTGTACACCTTTTATAAGTGTTGCAATATCTCATGAAGGAAATACTGGACAATCAAATTAATGACTTTCCAGGCTTCAAGATGCCTTTCTACACTATATAAAGGTGGAAATTTACATTGGAAACGTTTGGTTTAGCTGTTATAAAAGTTTGGTTTTTTAGTGCTGTAAATGCATTTTCAGCTCGCGCTGTACACATTTGCTATGAGAGGCATTATCTCATAAGGGAACTATTGGACAATCAAATTAATGACTGCCCAGGCTTCAGGATGCCTTTTTACACTATATAAAGGTGGAAATTTACATTGGAAACGTTTGGTTTAGCTGTTATAAAAGTTTGGTTTTTTAGTGCTGTAAATGCATTTTCAGCTCGCGCTGTACACATTTGCTATGGGAGGCATTATCTCATAAAGGAAATATTGGACAATCGAATTAATGACTGCCCAGGCTTCAGGATGTCTTTTTACACTATATAAAGGTGGAAATTTACATTGGAAACGTTTGGTTTAGCTGTTATAAAAGTTTGGTTTTTTAGTGCTGAAAATGCATTTTCAGCTCGCACTGTACACATTTGCTATGTGAGGCATTATCTCATAAGGGAAATACTGGACAATCAAATTAATGACTTCCCAGGCTTCAGGATGCCTTTTTACACTCTATAAATGTGGAAATTTACATTGGAAACGTTTGGTTTAGCTGTTAATGAAGTTTCGTTTTTTTAGTGCTGAAAATTCATTGTCTGCTGGCGCTGTACACCTTTTCTAAGTGTTGCAATATCTCATGAAGGAAAAACTGGACAATCAAATTAATGACTTTCCAGGCTTCAAGATGCCTTTCTACACTATATAAAGGTGGAAATTTACATTGGAAACGTTTGGTTTAGCTGTTATAAAAGTTTGGGTTTTTAGTCCTGTAAATGCATTTTCAGCTCGCGCTGTACACATTTGCTATGAGAGGCATTATCTCATAAGGGAAATATTGGACAATCAAATTAATGACTGCCCAGGCTTCAGGATGTCTTTTTACACTATATAAAGGTGGAAATTTACATTGGAAACGTTTAGTTTAGCTGTTATAAAAGTTTGTTTTTTTAGTGCTGTAAATGCATTTTCAGCTCGCGCTGTACACATTTGCTATGTGAGGCATTATCTCATAAGGGAAATACTGGACAATCAAATTAATGACTGCCCAGGCTTCAGGATGTCTTTTTACACTATATAAAGGTGGAAATTTACATTGGAAACGTTTGGTTTAGCTGTTATAAAAGTTTGGTTTTTTAGTGCTGAAAATGCATTTTCAGCTCGCACTGTACACATTTGCTATGTGAGGCATTATCTCATAAGGGAAATACTGGACAATCAAATTAATGACTTCCCAGGCTTCAGGATGCCTTTTTACACTCTATAAATGTGGAAATTTACATTGGAAACGTTTGGTTTAGCTGTTAATGAAGTTTCGTTTTTTTAGTGCTGAAAATTCATTGTCTGCTGGCGCTGTACACTTTTTCTAAGTGTTGCAATATCTCATGAAGGAAATACTGGACAATCAAATTAATGACTTTCCAGGCTTCAGGATGCCTTTCTACACTATATAAAGGTGGAAATTTACATTGGAAACGTTTGGTTTAGCTGTTATAAAAGTTTGGTTTTTTAGTGCTGTAAATGCATTTTCAGCTCGCGCTGTACACATTTGCTATGAGAGGCATTATATCATAAGGGAAATATTGGACAATTAAATTAATGACTGCCCAGACTTCCGGATGTCTTTTTACACTATATAAAGGTGGAAATTTACATTGGAAACGTTTAGTTTAGCTGTTAATGAAGTTTCGTTTTTTTAGTGCTGAAAATTCATTGTCTGCTGGCGCTGTACACTTTTTCTAAGTGTTGCAATATCTCATGAAGGAAATACTGGACAATCAAATTAATGACTTTCCAGGCTTCAGGATGCCTTTCTACACTATATAAAGGTAGAAATTTACATTGGAAACGTTTGGTTTAGCTGTTATAAAAGTTTGGTTTTTTAGTGCTGTAAATGCATTTTCAGCTCGCGCTGTACACATTTGCAATGAGAGGCATTATCTCATAAGGGAAATATTGGACAATTAAATTAATGACTGCCCAGGCTTCAGGATGTCTTTTTACACTATATAAAGGTGGAAATTTACATTGGAAACGTTTGGTTTAGCTGTTATAAAAGTTTGTTTTTTTAGTGCTGTAAATGCATTTTCAGCTCGCGCTGTACACATTTGCTATGAGAGGCCTTATCTCATAAGGGAAATATTGGACAATCAAATTAATGGCTGCCCAGGCTTCAGGATGTCTTTTTACACTATATAAATGTGGAAATTTACATTGGAAACGTTTGGTTTAGCTGTTATAAAAGTTTGGTTTTTTAGTGCTTAAAATGCATTTTCAGCTCGCACTGTACACATTTGCTATGTGAGGCATTATCTCATAAGGGAAATACTGGACAATCAAATTAATGACTTCCCAGGCTTCAGGATGCCTTTTTACACTATATAAAGGTGGAATTTACATTGGAAACGTTTGGTTTAGCTGTTATAAAAGTTTGGTTTTTTAGTGCTGAAAATGCATTTTCAGCTCGCACTGTACACATTTGCTATGTGAGGCATTATCTCATGAAGGAAATACTGGACAATCAAATTAATGACTTTCCAGGCTTCAGGATGCCTTTTTACACTATATAAAGGTGGAAATTTACATTGGAAACGTTTGGTTTAGCTGTTATAAAAGTTTGGTTTTTTAGTGCTGTAAATGCATTTTCAGCTCGCGCTGTACACATTTGCTATGAGAGGCATTATCTCATAAAGGAAATATTGGACAATCGAATTAATGACTGCCCAGGCTTCAGGATGTCTTTTTACACTATATAAAGGTGGAAATTTACATTGGAAACGTTTGGTTTAGCTGTTATAAAAGTTTGTTTTTTTCGTGCTGAAAATGCATTTTCAGCTCGCACTGTACACATTTGCTATGTGAGGCATTATCTCATAAGGGAAATACTGGACAATCAAATTAATGACTTCCCAGGCTTCAGGATGCCTTTTTACACTCTATAAATGTGGAAATTTACATTGGAAACGTTTGGTTTAGCTGTTAATGAAGTTTCGTTTTTTTAGTGCTGAAAATTCATTGTCTGCTGGCGCTGTACACTTTTTCTAAGTGTTGCAATATCTCATGAAGGAAATACTGGACAATCAAATTAATGACTTTCCAGGCTTCAAGATGCCTTTCTACACTATATAAAGGTGGAAATTTACATTGGAAACGTTTGGTTTAGCTGTTATAAAAGTTTGGGTTTTTAGTCCTGTAAATGCATTTTCAGCTCGCGCTGTACACATTTGCTATGAGAGGCATTATCTCATAAGGGAAATATTGGACAATCAAATTAATGACTGCCCAGGCTTCAGGATGTCTTTTTACACTATATAAAGGTGGAAATTTACATTGGAAACGTTTGGTTTAGCTGTTAATGAAGTTTCGTTTTTTTAGTGCTGAAAATTCATTGTCTGCTGGCGCTGTACACTTTTTCTAAGTGTTGCAATATCTCATGAAGGAAATACTGGACAATCAAATTAATGACTTTCCAGGCTTCAGGATGCCTTTCTACACTATATAAAGGTAGAAATTTACATTGGAAACGTTTGGTTTAGCTGTTATAAAAGTTTGGTTTTTTAGTGCTGTAAATGCATTTTCAGCTCGCGCTGTACACATTTGCTATGAGAGGCATTATCTCATAAGGGAAATATTGGACAATCAAATTAATGACTGCCCAGGCTTCAGGATGTCTTTTTACACTATATATTCATTGTCTCCTGGCGCTGTACACTTTTTCTAAGTGTTGCAATATCTCATGAAGGAAATACTGGACAATCAAATTAATGACTTTCCAGGCTTCAGGATGCCTTTCTACACTATATAAAGGTGGAAATTTACATTGGAAACGTTTGGTTTAGCTGTTTTTAGTGCTGTAAATGCATTTTCAGCTCGCGCTGTACACATTTGCTATGAGAGGCATTATCTCATAAGGGAAATATTGGACAATCAAATTAATGACTGCCCAGGCTTCAGGATGTCTTTTTACACTATATAAAGGTGGAATTTACATTGGAAACGTTTGGTTTAGCTGTTATAAAACTTTGGTTTTTTAGTAGTGAAAATGCATTTTCAGCTCGCACTGTACACATTTGCTATGTGAGGCATTATCTCATGAAGGAAATACTGGACAATCAAATTAATGACTTTCCAGGCTTCAGGATGCCTTTTTACACTATATAAAGGTGGAAATTTACATTGGAAACGTTTGGTTTAGCTGTTATAAAAGTTTGGTTTTTTAGTGCTGTAAATGCATTTTCAGCTCGCGCTGTACACATTTGCTATGAGAGGCATTATCTCATAAAGGAAATATTGGACAATCGAATTAATGACTGCCCAGGCTTCAGGATGTCTTTTTACACTATATAAAGGTGGAAATTTACATTGGAAACGTTTGGTTTAGCTGTTATAAAAGTTTGGTTTTTTAGTGCTGAAAATGCATTTTCAGCTCGCACTGTACACATTTGCTATGTGAGGCATTATCTCATAAGGGAAATACTGGACAATCAAATTAATGACTTCCCAGGCTTCAGGATGCCTTTTTACACTCTATAAATGTGGAAATTTACATTGGAAACGTTTGGTTTAGCTGTTAATGAAGTTTCGTTTTTTTATTGCTGAAAATTCATTGTCTGCTAGCGCTGTACACCTTTTATAAGTGTTGCAATATCTCATGAAGGAAATACTGGACAATCAAATTAATGACTTTCCAGGCTTCAAGATGCCTTTCTACACTATATAAAGGTGGAAATTTACATTGGAAACGTTTGGTTTAGCTGTTATAAAAGTTTGGTTTTTTAGTGCTGTAAATGCATTTTCAGCTCGCGCTGTACACATTTGCTATGAGAGGCATTATCTCATAAGGGAACTATTGGACAATCAAATTAATGACTGCCCAGGCTTCAGGATGCCTTTTTACACTATATAAAGGTGGAAATTTACATTGGAAACGTTTGGTTTAGCTGTTATAAAAGTTTGGTTTTTTAGTGCTGTAAATGCATTTTCAGCTCGCGCTGTACACATTTGCTATGGGAGGCATTATCTCATAAAGGAAATATTGGACAATCGAATTAATGACTGCCCAGGCTTCAGGATGTCTTTTTACACTATATAAAGGTGGAAATTTACATTGGAAACGTTTGGTTTAGCTGTTATAAAAGTTTGGTTTTTTAGTGCTGAAAATGCATTTTCAGCTCGCACTGTACACATTTGCTATGTGAGGCATTATCTCATAAGGGAAATACTGGACAATCAAATTAATGACTTCCCAGGCTTCAGGATGCCTTTTTACACTCTATAAATGTGGAAATTTACATTGGAAACGTTTGGTTTAGCTGTTAATGAAGTTTCGTTTTTTTAGTGCTGAAAATTCATTGTCTGCTGGCGCTGTACACCTTTTCTAAGTGTTGCAATATCTCATGAAGGAAAAACTGGACAATCAAATTAATGACTTTCCAGGCTTCAAGATGCCTTTCTACACTATATAAAGGTGGAAATTTACATTGGAAACGTTTGGTTTAGCTGTTATAAAAGTTTGGGTTTTTAGTCCTGTAAATGCATTTTCAGCTCGCGCTGTACACATTTGCTATGAGAGGCATTATCTCATAAGGGAAATATTGGACAATCAAATTAATGACTGCCCAGGCTTCAGGATGTCTTTTTACACTATATAAAGGTGGAAATTTACATTGGAAACGTTTAGTTTAGCTGTTATAAAAGTTTGTTTTTTTAGTGCTGTAAATGCATTTTCAGCTCGCGCTGTACACATTTGCTATGTGAGGCATTATCTCATAAGGGAAATACTGGACAATCAAATTAATGACTGCCCAGGCTTCAGGATGTCTTTTTACACTATATAAAGGTGGAAATTTACATTGGAAACGTTTGGTTTAGCTGTTATAAAAGTTTGGTTTTTTAGTGCTGAAAATGCATTTTCAGCTCGCACTGTACACATTTGCTATGTGAGGCATTATCTCATAAGGGAAATACTGGACAATCAAATTAATGACTTCCCAGGCTTCAGGATGCCTTTTTACACTCTATAAATGTGGAAATTTACATTGGAAACGTTTGGTTTAGCTGTTAATGAAGTTTCGTTTTTTTAGTGCTGAAAATTCATTGTCTGCTGGCGCTGTACACTTTTTCTAAGTGTTGCAATATCTCATGAAGGAAATACTGGACAATCAAATTAATGACTTTCCAGGCTTCAGGATGCCTTTCTACACTATATAAAGGTGGAAATTTACATTGGAAACGTTTGGTTTAGCTGTTATAAAAGTTTGGTTTTTTAGTGCTGTAAATGCATTTTCAGCTCGCGCTGTACACATTTGCTATGAGAGGCATTATATCATAAGGGAAATATTGGACAATTAAATTAATGACTGCCCAGACTTCCGGATGTCTTTTTACACTATATAAAGGTGGAAATTTACATTGGAAACGTTTAGTTTAGCTGTTAATGAAGTTTCGTTTTTTTAGTGCTGAAAATTCATTGTCTGCTGGCGCTGTACACTTTTTCTAAGTGTTGCAATATCTCATGAAGGAAATACTGGACAATCAAATTAATGACTTTCCAGGCTTCAGGATGCCTTTCTACACTATATAAAGGTAGAAATTTACATTGGAAACGTTTGGTTTAGCTGTTATAAAAGTTTGGTTTTTTAGTGCTGTAAATGCATTTTCAGCTCGCGCTGTACACATTTGCAATGAGAGGCATTATCTCATAAGGGAAATATTGGACAATTAAATTAATGACTGCCCAGGCTTCAGGATGTCTTTTTACACTATATAAAGGTGGAAATTTACATTGGAAACGTTTGGTTTAGCTGTTATAAAAGTTTGTTTTTTTAGTGCTGTAAATGCATTTTCAGCTCGCGCTGTACACATTTGCTATGAGAGGCCTTATCTCATAAGGGAAATATTGGACAATCAAATTAATGGCTGCCCAGGCTTCAGGATGTCTTTTTACACTATATAAATGTGGAAATTTACATTGGAAACGTTTGGTTTAGCTGTTATAAAAGTTTGGTTTTTTAGTGCTTAAAATGCATTTTCAGCTCGCACTGTACACATTTGCTATGTGAGGCATTATCTCATAAGGGAAATACTGGACAATCAAATTAATGACTTCCCAGGCTTCAGGATGCCTTTTTACACTATATAAAGGTGGAATTTACATTGGAAACGTTTGGTTTAGCTGTTATAAAAGTTTGGTTTTTTAGTGCTGAAAATGCATTTTCAGCTCGCACTGTACACATTTGCTATGTGAGGCATTATCTCATGAAGGAAATACTGGACAATCAAATTAATGACTTTCCAGGCTTCAGGATGCCTTTTTACACTATATAAAGGTGGAAATTTACATTGGAAACGTTTGGTTTAGCTGTTATAAAAGTTTGGTTTTTTAGTGCTGTAAATGCATTTTCAGCTCGCGCTGTACACATTTGCTATGAGAGGCATTATCTCATAAAGGAAATATTGGACAATCGAATTAATGACTGCCCAGGCTTCAGGATGTCTTTTTACACTATATAAAGGTGGAAATTTACATTGGAAACGTTTGGTTTAGCTGTTATAAAAGTTTGTTTTTTTCGTGCTGAAAATGCATTTTCAGCTCGCACTGTACACATTTGCTATGTGAGGCATTATCTCATAAGGGAAATACTGGACAATCAAATTAATGACTTCCCAGGCTTCAGGATGCCTTTTTACACTCTATAAATGTGGAAATTTACATTGGAAACGTTTGGTTTAGCTGTTAATGAAGTTTCGTTTTTTTAGTGCTGAAAATTCATTGTCTGCTGGCGCTGTACACTTTTTCTAAGTGTTGCAATATCTCATGAAGGAAATACTGGACAATCAAATTAATGACTTTCCAGGCTTCAAGATGCCTTTCTACACTATATAAAGGTGGAAATTTACATTGGAAACGTTTGGTTTAGCTGTTATAAAAGTTTGGGTTTTTAGTCCTGTAAATGCATTTTCAGCTCGCGCTGTACACATTTGCTATGAGAGGCATTATCTCATAAGGGAAATATTGGACAATCAAATTAATGACTGCCCAGGCTTCAGGATGTCTTTTTACACTATATAAAGGTGGAAATTTACATTGGAAACGTTTGGTTTAGCTGTTATTAAAAGTTTGTTTTTTTAGTGCTGAAAATGCATTTTCAGCTCGCACTGTACACATTTGCTATGTGAGGCATTATCTCATAAGGGAAATACTGGACAATCAAATTAATGACTTCCCAGGCTTCAGGATGCCTTTTTACACTATATAAAGGTGGAATTTACATTGGAAACGTTTGGTTTAGCTGTTATAAAAGTTTGGTTTTTTAGTGCTGAAAATGCATTTTCAGCTCGCACTGTACACATTTGCTATGTGAGGCATTATCTCATGAAGGAAATACTGGACAATCAAATTAATGACTTTCCAGGCTTCAGGATGCCTTTTTACACTATATAAAGGTGGAAATTTACATTGGAAACGTTTGGTTTAGCTGTTATAAAAGTTTGGTTTTTTAGTGCTGTAAATGCATTTTCAGCTCGCGCTGTACACATTTGCTATGAGAGGCATTATCTCATAAAGGAAATATTGGACAATCGAATTAATGACTGCCCAGGCTTCAGGATGTCTTTTTACACTATATAAAGGTGGAAATTTACATTGGAAACGTTTGGTTTAGCTGTTATAAAAGTTTGTTTTTTTCGTGCTGAAAATGCATTTTCAGCTCGCACTGTACACATTTGCTATGTGAGGCATTATCTCATAAGGGAAATACTGGACAATCAAATTAATGACTTCCCAGGCTTCAGGATGCCTTTTTACACTCTATAAATGTGGAAATTTACATTGGAAACGTTTGGTTTAGCTGTTAATGAAGTTTCGTTTTTTTAGTGCTGAAAATTCATTGTCTGCTGGCGCTGTACACTTTTTCTAAGTGTTGCAATATCTCATGAAGGAAATACTGGACAATCAAATTAATGACTTTCCAGGCTTCAAGATGCCTTTCTACACTATATAAAGGTGGAAATTTACATTGGAAACGTTTGGTTTAGCTGTTATAAAAGTTTGGGTTTTTAGTCCTGTAAATGCATTTTCAGCTCGCGCTGTACACATTTGCTATGAGAGGCATTATCTCATAAGGGAAATATTGGACAATCAAATTAATGACTGCCCAGGCTTCAGGATGTCTTTTTACACTATATAAAGGTGGAAATTTACATTGGAAACGTTTGGTTTAGCTGTTATTAAAAGTTTGTTTTTTTAGTGCTGAAAATGCATTTTCAGCTCGCACTGTACACATTTGCTATGTGAGGCATTATCTCATAAGGGAAATACTGGACAATCAAATTAATGACTTCCCAGGCTTCAGGATGCCTTTTTACACTCTATAAATGTGGTAATTTACATTGGAAACGTTTGGTTTAGCTGTTAATGAAGTTTCGTTTTTTTAGTGCTGAAAATTCATTGTCTGCTGGCGCTGTACACTTTTTCTAAGTGTTGCAATATCTCATGAAGGAAATACTGGACAATCAAATTAACGACTTTCCAGGCTTCAGGATGCCTTTCTACACTATATAAAGGTGGAAATGTACATTGGAAACGTTTGGTTTAGCTGTTATAAAAGTTTGGTTTTTTAGTGCTGTAAATGCATTTTCAGCTCGCGCTGTACATATTTGATATGAGAGGCATTATCTCATAAGGGAAATATTGGACAATCAAATTAATGACTGCCCAGGCTTCAGGATGTCTTTTTACACTATATAAAGGTGGAAATATACATTGGAAACGTTTAGTTTAGCTGTTAATGAAGTTTCGTTTTTTTAGTGCTGAAAATTCATTGTCTGCTGGCGCTGTACACTTTTTCTAAGTTTTGCAATATCTCATGAAGGAAATACTGGACAATCAAATTTATGACTTTCCAGGCTTCAGGATGCCTTTCTACACTATATAAAGGTGGAAATTTACATTGGAAACGTTTGGTTTAGCTATTATAAAAGTTTGTTTTTTTAGTGCTGTAAATACATTTTCAGCTCGCGCTGTACACATTTGCTATGAGAGGCATTATCTCATAAGGGAAATATTGGACAATCAAATTAATGACTGCCCAGGCTTCAGGATGTCTTTTTACACTATATAAAGGTGGAAATTTACATTGGAAACGTTTGGTTTAGCTGTTATAAAAGTTTGGTTTTTTAGTGCTTAAAATGCATTTTCAGCTCGCACTGTACACATTTGCTATGTGAGGCATTATCTCATAAGGGAAATACTGGACAATCAAATTAATGACTTCCCAGGCTTCAGGATGCCTTTTTACACTCTATAAAGGTGGAAATTTACATTGGAAACGTTTGGTTTAGCTGTTTTAAAAGTTTGTTTTTTTCGTGCTGTAAATGCATTTTCAGCTCGCGCTGTACACATTTGCAATGAGAGGCATTATCTCATAAGGGAAATATTGGACAATCAAATTAATGACTGCCCAGGTTTCAGGATGTCTTTTTACACTATATAAAGGTGGAAATTTACATTGGAAACGTTTAGTTTAGCTGTTAATGAAGTTTCGTTTTTTTTTAGTGCTGAAAATTCATTGTCTGCTGGCGCTGTACACTTTTTCTAAGTGTTGCAATATCTCATGAAGGAAATACTGGACAATCAAATTAATGACTTTCCAGGCTTCAGGATGCCTTTCTACACTATATAAAGGTGGAAATTTACATTGGAAACGTTTGGTTTAGCTGTTATAAAAGTTTGGTTTTTTAGTGCTGTAAATGCATTTTCAGCTCGCGCTGTACACATTTGCTATGAGAGGCATTATCTCATAAGGGAAATATTGGACAATCAAATTAATGACTGCCCAGGCTTCAGGATGTCTTTTTACACTATATAAAGGTGGAAATTTACATTGGAAACGTTTGGTTTAGCTGTTATAAAAGTTTGTTTTTTTAGTGCTGAAAATGCATTTTCAGCTCGCACTGTACACATTTGCTATGTGAGGCATTATCTCATAAGGGAAATACTGGACAATCAAATTAATGACTTCCCAGGCTTCAGGATGCCTTTTTACACTCTATAAATGTGGAAATTTACATTGGAAACGTTTGGTTTAGCTGTTAATGAAGTTTCGTTTTTTTAGTGCTGAAAATTCATTGTCTGCTGGCGCTGTACACTTTTTCTAAGTGATGCAATATCTCATGAAGGAAATACTGGACAATCAAATTAATGACTTTCCAGGCTTCAGGATGGCTTTCTACACTATATAAAGGTGGAAATTTACATTGGAAACGTTTGGTTTAGCTGTTATAAAAGTTTGGTTTTTTAGTGCTTAAAATGCATTTTCAGCTCGCACTGTACACATTTGCTATGTGAGGCATTATCTCATAAGGGAAATACTGGACAATCAAATTAATGACTTCCCAGGCTTCAGGATGCCTTTTTACACTCTATAAAGGTGGAAATTTACATTGGAAACGTTTGGTTTAGCTGTTTTAAAAGTTTGTTTTTTTCGTGCTGTAAATGCATTTTCAGCTCGCGCTGTACACATTTGCAATGAGAGGCATTATCTCATAAGGGAAATATTGGACAATCAAATTAATGACTGCCCAGGCTTCAGGATGTCTTTTTACACTATATAAAGGTGGAAATTTACATTGGAAACGTTTAGTTTAGCTGTTAATGAAGTTTCGTTTTTTTTTAGTGCTGAAAATTCATTGTCTGCTGGCGCTGTACACTTTTTCTAAGTGTTGCAATATCTCATGAAGGAAATACTGGACAATCAAATTAATGACTTTCCAGGCTTCAGGATGCCTTTCTACACTATATAAAGGTGGAAATTTACATTGGAAACGTTTGGTTTAGCTGTTATAAAAGTTTGGTTTTTTAGTGCTGTAAATGCATTTTCAGCTCGCGCTGTACACATTTGCTATGAGAGGCATTATCTCATAAGGGAAATATTGGACAATCAAATTAATGACTGCCCAGGCTTCAGGATGTCTTTTTACACTATATAAAGGTGGAAATTTACATTGGAAACGTTTGGTTTAGCTGTTATAAAAGTTTGTTTTTTTAGTGCTGAAAATGCATTTTCAGCTCGCACTGTACACATTTGCTATGTGAGGCATTATCTCATAAGGGAAATACTGGACAATCAAATTAATGACTTCCCAGGCTTCAGGATGCCTTTTTACACTCTATAAATGTGGAAATTTACATTGGAAACGTTTGGTTTAGCTGTTAATGAAGTTTCGTTTTTTTAGTGCTGAAAATTCATTGTCTGCTGGCGCTGTACACTTTTTCTAAGTGATGCAATATCTCATGAAGGAAATACTGGACAATCAAATTAATGACTTTCCAGGCTTCAGGATGGCTTTCTACACTATATAAAGGTGGAAATTTACATTGGAAACGTTTGGTTTAGCTGTTATAAAAGTTTGGTTTTTTAGTGCTGTAAATGCATTTTCAGCTCGCGCTGTACACATTTGCTATGAGAGGCATTATCTCATAAGGGAAATATTGGACAATCAAATTAATGACTGCCCAGGCTTCAGGATGTCTTTTTACACTATATAAAGGTGGAAATTTACATTGGAAACGTTTGGTTTAGCTGTTATAAAAGTTTGGTTTTTTAGTGCTGTAAATGCATTTTCAGCTCGCGCTGTACACATTTGCTATGAGAGGCATTATCTCATAAGGGAAATATTGGACAATCAAATTAATGGCTGCCCAGGCTTCAGGATGTCTTTTTACTCTATATAAAGGTGGAAATTTACATTGGAAACGTTTAGTTTAGCTGTTAATGAAGTTTCGTTTTTTTTAGTGCTGAAAATTCATTGTCTGCTGGCGCTGTACACTTTTTCTAAGTGTTGCAATATCTCATGAAGGAAATACTGGACAATCAAATTAATGACTTTCCAGGCTTCAGGATGCCTTTCTACACTATATAAAGGTAGAAATTTACATTGGAAACGTTTGGTTTAGCTGTTATAAAAGTTTGGTTTTTTAGTGCTGTAAATGCATTTTCAGCTCGCGCTGTACACATTTGCTATGAGAGGCATTATCTCATAAGGGAAATATTGGACAATCAAATTAATGACTTTCCAGGCTTCAGGATGCCTTTCTACACTATATAAAGGTGGAAATTTACATTGGAAACGTTTGGTTTAGCTGTTATAAAAGTTTGGTTTTTTAGTGCTGTAAATGCATTTTCAGCTCGCGCTGTACACATTTGCTATGAGAGGCATTATCTCATAAGGGAAATATTGGACAATCAAATTAATGACTGCCCAGGCTTCAGGATGTCTTTTTACACTATATAAAGGTGGAAATTTACATTGGAAACGTTTGGTTTAGCTGTTATAAAAGTTTGTTTTTTTAGTGCTGAAAATGCATTTTCAGCTCGCACTGTACACATTTGCTATGTGAGGCATTATCTCATAAGGGAAATACTGGACAATCAAATTAATGACTTCCCAGGCTTCAGGATGCCTTTTTACACTCTATAAATGTGGAAATTTACATTGGAAACGTTTGGTTTAGCTGTTAATGAAGTTTCGTTTTTTTAGTGCTGAAAATTCATTGTCTGCTGGCGCTGTACACTTTTTCTAAGTGATGCAATATCTCATGAAGGAAATACTGGACAATCAAATTAATGACTTTCCAGGCTTCAGGATGGCTTTCTACACTATATAAAGGTGGAAATTTACATTGGAAACGTTTGGTTTAGCTGTTATAAAAGTTTGGTTTTTTAGTGCTTAAAATGCATTTTCAGCTCGCACTGTACACATTTGCTATGTGAGGCATTATCTCATAAGGGAAATACTGGACAATCAAATTAATGACTTCCCAGGCTTCAGGATGCCTTTTTACACTCTATAAAGGTGGAAATTTACATTGGAAACGTTTGGTTTAGCTGTTTTAAAAGTTTGTTTTTTTCGTGCTGTAAATGCATTTTCAGCTCGCGCTGTACACATTTGCAATGAGAGGCATTATCTCATAAGGGAAATATTGGACAATCAAATTAATGACTGCCCAGGCTTCAGGATGTCTTTTTACACTATATAAAGGTGGAAATTTACATTGGAAACGTTTAGTTTAGCTGTTAATGAAGTTTCGTTTTTTTTTAGTGCTGAAAATTCATTGTCTGCTGGCGCTGTACACTTTTTCTAAGTGTTGCAATATCTCATGAAGGAAATACTGGACAATCAAATTAATTACTTTCCAGGCTTCAGGATGCCTTTCTACACTATATAAAGGTGGAAATTTACATTGGAAACGTTTGGTTTAGCTGTTATAAAAGTTTGGTTTTTTAGTGCTGTAAATGCATTTTCAGCTCGCGCTGTACACATTTGCTATGAGAGGCATTATCTCATAAGGGAAATATTGGACAATCAAATTAATGACTGCCCAGGCTTCAGGATGTCTTTTTACACTATATAAAGGTGGAAATTTACATTGGAAACGTTTGGTTTAGCTGTTATAAAAGTTTGTTTTTTTAGTGCTGAAAATGCATTTTCAGCTCGCACTGTACACATTTGCTATGTGAGGCATTATCTCATAAGGGAAATACTGGACAATCAAATTAATGACTTCCCAGGCTTCAGGATGCCTTTTTACACTCTATAAATGTGGAAATTTACATTGGAAACGTTTGGTTTAGCTGTTAATGAAGTTTCGTTTTTTTAGTGCTGAAAATTCATTGTCTGCTGGCGCTGTACACTTTTTCTAAGTGATGCAATATCTCATGAAGGAAATACTGGACAATCAAATTAATGACTTTCCAGGCTTCAGGATGCCTTTCTACACTATATAAAGGTAGAAATTTACATTGGAAACGTTTGGTTTAGCTGTTATAAAAGTTTGGTTTTTTAGTGCTGTAAATGCATTTTCAGCTCGCGCTGTACACATTTGCAATGAGAGGCATTATCTCATAAGGGAAATATTGGACAATCAAATTAATGACTGCCCAGGCTTCAGGATGTCTTTTTACACTATATAAAGGTGGAAATTTACATTGGAAACGTTTGGTTTAGCTGTTATAAAAGTTTGTTTTTTTAGTGCTGTAAATGCATTTTCAGCTCGCGCTGTACACATTTGCTATGAGAGGCCTTATCTCATAAGGGAAATATTGGACAATCAAATTAATGGCTGCCCAGGCTTCAGGATGTCTTTTTACACTATATAAATGTGGAAATTTACATTGGAAACGTTTGGTTTAGCTGTTAATGAAGTTTCGTTTTTTTAGTGCTGAAAATTCATTGTCTGCTGGCGCTGTACACTTTTTCTAAGTGTTGCAATATCTCATGAAGGAAATACTGGACAATCAAATTAATGACTTTCCAGGCTTCAGGATGCCTTTCTACACTATATAAAGGTGGAAATTTACATTGCAAACGTTTAGTTTAGCTGTTATAAAAGTTTGTTTTTTTAGTGCTGTAAATGCATTTTCAGCTCGCGCTGTACACATTTGCTATGTGAGGCATTATCTCATAAGGGAAATACTGGACAATCAAATTAATGACTGCCCAGGCTTCAGGATGTCTTTTTACACTATATAAAGGTGGAAATTTACATTGGAAACGTTTGGTTTAGCTGTTATAAAAGTTTGGTTTTTTAGTGCTGAAAATGCATTTTCAGCTCGCACTGTACACATTTGCTATGAGAGGCATTATCTCATAAGGGAAATATTGGACAATCAAATTAATGACTGCCCAGGCTTCAGGATGTCTTTTTACACTATATAAAGGTGGAAATTTACATTGGAAACGTTTGGTTTAGCTGTTATAAAAGTTTGGTTTTTTAGTGCTTAAAATGCATTTTCAGCTCGCACTGTACACATTTGCTATGTGAGGCATTATCTCATAAGGGAAATACTGGACAATCAAATTAATGACTTCCCAGGCTTCAGGATGCCTTTTTACACTATATAAAGGTGGAATTTACATTGGAAACGTTTGGTTTAGCTGTTATAAAAGTTTGGTTTTTTAGTGCTGAAAATGCATTTTCAGCTCGCACTGTACACATTTGCTATGTGAGGCATTATCTCATGAAGGAAATACTGGACAATCAAATTAATGACTTTCCAGGCTTCAGGATGCCTTTTTACACTATATAAAGGTGGAAATTTACATTGGAAACGTTTGGTTTAGCTGTTATAAAAGTTTGGTTTTTTAGTGCTGTAAATGCATTTTCAGCTCGCGCTGTACACATTTGCTATGAGAGGCATTATCTCATAAAGGAAATATTGGACAATCGAATTAATGACTGCCCAGGCTTCAGGATGTCTTTTTACACTATATAAAGGTGGAAATTTACATTGGAAACGTTTGGTTTAGCTGTTATAAAAGTTTGGTTTTTTCGTGCTGAAAATGCATTTTCAGCTCGCACTGTACACATTTGCTATGTGAGGCATTATCTCATAAGGGAAATACTGGACAATCAAATTAATGACTTCCCAGGCTTCAGGATGCCTTTTTACACTCTATAAATGTGGAAATTTACATTGGAAACGTTTGGTTTAGCTGTTAATGAAGTTTCGTTTTTTTAGTGCTGAAAATTCATTGTCTGCTGGCGCTGTACACTTTTTCTAAGTGTTGCAATATCTCATGAAGGAAATACTGGACAATCAAATTAATGACTTTCCAGGCTTCAAGATGCCTTTCTACACTATATAAAGGTGGAAATTTACATTGGAAACGTTTGGTTTAGCTGTTATAAAAGTTTGGGTTTTTAGTCCTGTAAATGCATTTTCAGCTCGCGCTGTACACATTTGCTATGAGAGGCATTATCTCATAAGGGAAATATTGGACAATCAAATTAATGACTGCCCAGGCTTCAGGATGTCTTTTTACACTATATAAAGGTGGAAATTTACATTGGAAACGTTTGGTTTAGCTGTTATTAAAAGTTAGTTTTTTTAGTGCTGAAAATGCATTTTCAGCTCGCACTGTACACATTTGCTATGTGAGGCATTATCTCATAAGGGAAATACTGGACAATCAAATTAATGACTTCCCAGGCTTCAGGATGCCTTTTTACACTCTATAAATGTGGTAATTTACATTGGAAACGTTTGGTTTAGCTGTTAATGAAGTTTCGTTTTTTTAGTGCTGAAAATTCATTGTCTGCTGGCGCTGTACACTTTTTCTAAGTGTTGCAATATCTCATGAAGGAAATACTGGACAATCAAATTAACGACTTTCCAGGCTTCAGGATGCCTTTCTACACTATATAAAGGTGGAAATGTACATTGGAAACGTTTGGTTTAGCTGTTATAAAAGTTTGGTTTTTTAGTGCTGTAAATGCATTTTCAGCTCGCGCTGTACATATTTGATATGAGAGGCATTATCTCATAAGGGAAATATTGGACAATCAAATTAATGACTGCCCAGGCTTCAGGATGTCTTTTTACACTATATAAAGGTGGAAATATACATTGGAAACGTTTAGTTTAGCTGTTAATGAAGTTTCGTTTTTTTAGTGCTGAAAATTCATTGTCTGCTGGCGCTGTACACTTTTTCTAAGTGTTGCAATATCTCATGAAGGAAATACTGGACAATCAAATTTATGACTTTCCAGGCTTCAGGATGCCTTTCTACACTATATAAAGGTGGAAATTTACATTGGAAACGTTTGGTTTAGCTATTATAAAAGTTTGTTTTTTTAGTGCTGTAAATACATTTTCAGCTCGCGCTGTACACATTTGCTATGAGAGGCATTATCTCATAAGGGAAATATTGGACAATCAAATTAATGACTGCCCAGGCTTCAGGATGTCTTTTTACACTATATAAAGGTGGAAATTTACATTGGAAACGTTTGGTTTAGCTGTTATAAAAGTTTGGTTTTTTAGTGCTTAAAATGCATTTTCAGCTCGCACTGTACACATTTGCTATGTGAGGCATTATCTCATAAGGGAAATACTGGACAATCAAATTAATGACTTCCCAGGCTTCAGGATGCCTTTTTACACTCTATAAAGGTGGAAATTTACATTGGAAACGTTTGGTTTAGCTGTTTTAAAAGTTTGTTTTTTTCGTGCTGTAAATGCATTTTCAGCTCGCGCTGTACACATTTGCAATGAGAGGCATTATCTCATAAGGGAAATATTGGACAATCAAATTAATGACTGCCCAGGCTTCAGGATGTCTTTTTACACTATATAAAGGTGGAAATTTACATTGGAAACGTTTAGTTTAGCTGTTAATGAAGTTTCGTTTTTTTTTAGTGCTGAAAATTCATTGTCTGCTGGCGCTGTACACTTTTTCTAAGTGTTGCAATATCTCATGAAGGAAATACTGGACAATCAAATTAATGACTTTCCAGGCTTCAGGATGCCTTTCTACACTATATAAAGGTGGAAATTTACATTGGAAACGTTTGGTTTAGCTGTTATAAAAGTTTGGTTTTTTAGTGCTGTAAATGCATTTTCAGCTCGCGCTGTACACATTTGCTATGAGAGGCATTATCTCATAAGGGAAATATTGGACAATCAAATTAATGACTGCCCAGGCTTCAGGATGTCTTTTTACACTATATAAAGGTGGAAATTTACATTGGAAACGTTTGGTTTAGCTGTTATAAAAGTTTGTTTTTTTAGTGCTGAAAATGCATTTTCAGCTCGCACTGTACACATTTGCTATGTGAGGCATTATCTCATAAGGGAAATACTGGACAATCAAATTAATGACTTCCCAGGCTTCAGGATGCCTTTTTACACTCTATAAATGTGGAAATTTACATTGGAAACGTTTGGTTTAGCTGTTAATGAAGTTTCGTTTTTTTAGTGCTGAAAATTCATTGTCTGCTGGCGCTGTACACTTTTTCTAAGTGATGCAATATCTCATGAAGGAAATACTGGACAATCAAATTAATGACTTTCCAGGCTTCAGGATGGCTTTCTACACTATATAAAGGTGGAAATTTACATTGGAAACGTTTGGTTTAGCTGTTATAAAAGTTTGTTTTTTTAGTGCTGTAAATGCATTTTCAGCTCGCGCTGTACACATTTGCTATGAGAGGCATTATCTCATAAGGGAAATATTGGACAATCAAATTAATGACTGCCCAGGCTTCAGGATGTCTTTTTACACTATATAAAGGTGGAAATTTACATTGGAAACGTTTGGTTTAGCTGTTATAAAAGTTTGGTTTTTTAGTGCTGTAAATGCATTTTCAGCTCGCGCTGTACACATTTGCAATGAGAGGCATTATCTCATAAGGGAAATATTGGACAATCAAATTAATGACTGCCCAGGCTTCAGGATGTCTTTTTACACTATATAAAGGTGGAAATTTACATTGGAAACGTTTGGTTTAGCTGTTATAAAAGTTTGTTTTTTTAGTGCTGTAAATGCATTTTCAGCTCGCGCTGTACACATTTGCTATGAGAGGCCTTATCTCATAAGGGAAATATTGGACAATCAAATTAATGGCTGCCCAGGCTTCAGGATGTCTTTTTACACTATATAAATGTGGAAATTTACATTGGAAACGTTTGGTTTAGCTGTTAATGAAGTTTCGTTTTTTTAGTGCTGAAAATTCATTGTCTGCTGGCGCTGTACACTTTTTCTAAGTGTTGCAATATCTCATGAAGGAAATACTGGACAATCAAATTAATGACTTTCCAGGCTTCAGGATGCCTTTCTACACTATATAAAGGTGGAAATTTACATTGCAAACGTTTAGTTTAGCTGTTATAAAAGTTTGTTTTTTTAGTGCTGTAAATGCATTTTCAGCTCGCGCTGTACACATTTGCTATGAGAGGCATTATCTCATAAGGGAAATATTGGACAATCAAATTAATGACTTTCCAGGCTTCAGGATGCCTTTCTACACTATATAAAGGTGGAAATTTACATTGGAAACGTTTGGTTTAGCTGTTATAAAAGTTTGGTTTTTTAGTGCTGTAAATGCATTTTCAGCTCGCGCTGTACACATTTGCTATGAGAGGCATTATCTCATAAGGGAAATATTGGACAATCAAATTAATGACTGCCCAGGCTTCAGGATGTCTTTTTACACTATATAAAGGTGGAAATTTACATTGGAAACGTTTGGTTTAGCTGTTATAAAAGTTTGTTTTTTTAGTGCTGAAAATGCATTTTCAGCTCGCACTGTACACATTTGCTATGTGAGGCATTATCTCATAAGGGAAATACTGGACAATCAAATTAATGACTTCCCAGGCTTCAGGATGCCTTTTTACACTCTATAAATGTGGAAATTTACATTGGAAACGTTTGGTTTAGCTGTTAATGAAGTTTCGTTTTTTTAGTGCTGAAAATTCATTGTCTGCTGGCGCTGTACACTTTTTCTAAGTGATGCAATATCTCATGAAGGAAATACTGGACAATCAAATTAATGACTTTCCAGGCTTCAGGATGGCTTTCTACACTATATAAAGGTGGAAATTTACATTGGAAACGTTTGGTTTAGCTGTTATAAAAGTTTGGTTTTTTAGTGCTTAAAATGCATTTTCAGCTCGCACTGTACACATTTGCTATGTGAGGCATTATCTCATAAGGGAAATACTGGACAATCAAATTAATGACTTCCCAGGCTTCAGGATGCCTTTTTACACTCTATAAAGGTGGAAATTTACATTGGAAACGTTTGGTTTAGCTGTTTTAAAAGTTTGTTTTTTTCGTGCTGTAAATGCATTTTCAGCTCGCGCTGTACACATTTGCAATGAGAGGCATTATCTCATAAGGGAAATATTGGACAATCAAATTAATGACTGCCCAGGCTTCAGGATGTCTTTTTACACTATATAAAGGTGGAAATTTACATTGGAAACGTTTAGTTTAGCTGTTAATGAAGTTTCGTTTTTTTTTAGTGCTGAAAATTCATTGTCTGCTGGCGCTGTACACTTTTTCTAAGTGTTGCAATATCTCATGAAGGAAATACTGGACAATCAAATTAATGACTTTCCAGGCTTCAGGATGCCTTTCTACACTATATAAAGGTGGAAATTTACATTGGAAACGTTTGGTTTAGCTGTTATAAAAGTTTGGTTTTTTAGTGCTGTAAATGCATTTTCAGCTCGCGCTGTACACATTTGCTATGAGAGGCATTATCTCATAAGGGAAATATTGGACAATCAAATTAATGACTGCCCAGGCTTCAGGATGTCTTTTTACACTATATAAAGGTGGAAATTTACATTGGAAACGTTTGGTTTAGCTGTTATAAAAGTTTGTTTTTTTAGTGCTGAAAATGCATTTTCAGCTCGCACTGTACACATTTGCTATGTGAGGCATTATCTCATAAGGGAAATACTGGACAATCAAATTAATGACTTCCCAGGCTTCAGGATGCCTTTTTACACTCTATAAATGTGGAAATTTACATTGGAAACGTTTGGTTTAGCTGTTAATGAAGTTTCGTTTTTTTAGTGCTGAAAATTCATTGTCTGCTGGCGCTGTACACTTTTTCTAAGTGATGCAATATCTCATGAAGGAAATACTGGACAATCAAATTAATGACTTTCCAGGCTTCAGGATGGCTTTCTACACTATATAAAGGTGGAAATTTACATTGGAAACGTTTGGTTTAGCTGTTATAAAAGTTTGGTTTTTTAGTGCTGTAAATGCATTTTCAGCTCGCGCTGTACACATTTGCTATGAGAGGCATTATCTCATAAGGGAAATATTGGACAATCAAATTAATGACTGCCCAGGCTTCAGGATGTCTTTTTACACTATATAAAGGTGGAAATTTACATTGGAAACGTTTGGTTTAGCTGTTATAAAAGTTTGGTTTTTTAGTGCTGTAAATGCATTTTCAGCTCGCGCTGTACACATTTGCTATGAGAGGCATTATCTCATAAGGGAAATATTGGACAATCAAATTAATGGCTGCCCAGGCTTCAGGATGTCTTTTTACTCTATATAAAGGTGGAAATTTACATTGGAAACGTTTAGTTTAGCTGTTAATGAAGTTTCGTTTTTTTTAGTGCTGAAAATTCATTGTCTGCTGGCGCTGTACACTTTTTCTAAGTGTTGCAATATCTCATGAAGGAAATACTGGACAATCAAATTAATGACTTTCCAGGCTTCAGGATGCCTTTCTACACTATATAAAGGTAGAAATTTACATTGGAAACGTTTGGTTTAGCTGTTATAAAAGTTTGGTTTTTTAGTGCTGTAAATGCATTTTCAGCTCGCGCTGTACACATTTGCAATGAGAGGCATTATCTCATAAGGGAAATATTGGA
Source organism: Idiotropiscis lumnitzeri (assembly GCF_059441095.1). Classification (NCBI taxonomy): domain Eukaryota; kingdom Metazoa; phylum Chordata; class Actinopteri; order Syngnathiformes; family Syngnathidae; genus Idiotropiscis; species Idiotropiscis lumnitzeri. The sequence goes on along the minus strand of NW_028283561.1, from coordinate 3,606,278 downwards.
CAATCAAATTAATGACTGCCCAGGCTTCAGGATGTCTTTTTACACTATATAAAGGTGGAAATTTACATTGGAAACGTTTGGTTTAGCTGTTATAAAAGTTTGTTTTTTTAGTGCTGTAAATGCATTTTCAGCTCGCGCTGTACACATTTGCTATGAGAGGCCTTATCTCATAAGGGAAATATTGGACAATCAAATTAATGGCTGCCCAGGCTTCAGGATGTCTTTTTACACTATATAAATGTGGAAATTTACATTGGAAACGTTTGGTTTAGCTGTTAATGAAGTTTCGTTTTTTTAGTGCTGAAAATTCATTGTCTGCTGGCGCTGTACACTTTTTCTAAGTGTTGCAATATCTCATGAAGGAAATACTGGACAATCAAATTAATGACTTTCCAGGCTTCAGGATGCCTTTCTACACTATATAAAGGTGGAAATTTACATTGCAAACGTTTAGTTTAGCTGTTATAAAAGTTTGTTTTTTTAGTGCTGTAAATGCATTTTCAGCTCGCGCTGTACACATTTGCTATGTGAGGCATTATCTCATAAGGGAAATACTGGACAATCAAATTAATGACTGCCCAGGCTTCAGGATGTCTTTTTACACTATATAAAGGTGGAAATTTACATTGGAAACGTTTGGTTTAGCTGTTATAAAAGTTTGGTTTTTTAGTGCTGAAAATGCATTTTCAGCTCGCACTGTACACATTTGCTATGAGAGGCATTATCTCATAAGGGAAATATTGGACAATCAAATTAATGACTGCCCAGGCTTCAGGATGTCTTTTTACACTATATAAAGGTGGAAATTTACATTGGAAACGTTTGGTTTAGCTGTTATAAAAGTTTGGTTTTTTAGTGCTTAAAATGCATTTTCAGCTCGCACTGTACACATTTGCTATGTGAGGCATTATCTCATAAGGGAAATACTGGACAATCAAATTAATGACTTCCCAGGCTTCAGGATGCCTTTTTACACTATATAAAGGTGGAATTTACATTGGAAACGTTTGGTTTAGCTGTTATAAAAGTTTGGTTTTTTAGTGCTGAAAATGCATTTTCAGCTCGCACTGTACACATTTGCTATGTGAGGCATTATCTCATGAAGGAAATACTGGACAATCAAATTAATGACTTTCCAGGCTTCAGGATGCCTTTTTACACTATATAAAGGTGGAAATTTACATTGGAAACGTTTGGTTTAGCTGTTATAAAAGTTTGGTTTTTTAGTGCTGTAAATGCATTTTCAGCTCGCGCTGTACACATTTGCTATGAGAGGCATTATCTCATAAAGGAAATATTGGACAATCGAATTAATGACTGCCCAGGCTTCAGGATGTCTTTTTACACTATATAAAGGTGGAAATTTACATTGGAAACGTTTGGTTTAGCTGTTATAAAAGTTTGGTTTTTTCGTGCTGAAAATGCATTTTCAGCTCGCACTGTACACATTTGCTATGTGAGGCATTATCTCATAAGGGAAATACTGGACAATCAAATTAATGACTTCCCAGGCTTCAGGATGCCTTTTTACACTCTATAAATGTGGAAATTTACATTGGAAACGTTTGGTTTAGCTGTTAATGAAGTTTCGTTTTTTTAGTGCTGAAAATTCATTGTCTGCTGGCGCTGTACACTTTTTCTAAGTGTTGCAATATCTCATGAAGGAAATACTGGACAATCAAATTAATGACTTTCCAGGCTTCAAGATGCCTTTCTACACTATATAAAGGTGGAAATTTACATTGGAAACGTTTGGTTTAGCTGTTATAAAAGTTTGGGTTTTTAGTCCTGTAAATGCATTTTCAGCTCGCGCTGTACACATTTGCTATGAGAGGCATTATCTCATAAGGGAAATATTGGACAATCAAATTAATGACTGCCCAGGCTTCAGGATGTCTTTTTACACTATATAAAGGTGGAAATTTACATTGGAAACGTTTGGTTTAGCTGTTATTAAAAGTTAGTTTTTTTAGTGCTGAAAATGCATTTTCAGCTCGCACTGTACACATTTGCTATGTGAGGCATTATCTCATAAGGGAAATACTGGACAATCAAATTAATGACTTCCCAGGCTTCAGGATGCCTTTTTACACTCTATAAATGTGGTAATTTACATTGGAAACGTTTGGTTTAGCTGTTAATGAAGTTTCGTTTTTTTAGTGCTGAAAATTCATTGTCTGCTGGCGCTGTACACTTTTTCTAAGTGTTGCAATATCTCATGAAGGAAATACTGGACAATCAAATTAACGACTTTCCAGGCTTCAGGATGCCTTTCTACACTATATAAAGGTGGAAATGTACATTGGAAACGTTTGGTTTAGCTGTTATAAAAGTTTGGTTTTTTAGTGCTGTAAATGCATTTTCAGCTCGCGCTGTACATATTTGATATGAGAGGCATTATCTCATAAGGGAAATATTGGACAATCAAATTAATGACTGCCCAGGCTTCAGGATGTCTTTTTACACTATATAAAGGTGGAAATATACATTGGAAACGTTTAGTTTAGCTGTTAATGAAGTTTCGTTTTTTTAGTGCTGAAAATTCATTGTCTGCTGGCGCTGTACACTTTTTCTAAGTGTTGCAATATCTCATGAAGGAAATACTGGACAATCAAATTTATGACTTTCCAGGCTTCAGGATGCCTTTCTACACTATATAAAGGTGGAAATTTACATTGGAAACGTTTGGTTTAGCTATTATAAAAGTTTGTTTTTTTAGTGCTGTAAATACATTTTCAGCTCGCGCTGTACACATTTGCTATGAGAGGCATTATCTCATAAGGGAAATATTGGACAATCAAATTAATGACTGCCCAGGCTTCAGGATGTCTTTTTACACTATATAAAGGTGGAAATTTACATTGGAAACGTTTGGTTTAGCTGTTATAAAAGTTTGGTTTTTTAGTGCTTAAAATGCATTTTCAGCTCGCACTGTACACATTTGCTATGTGAGGCATTATCTCATAAGGGAAATACTGGACAATCAAATTAATGACTTCCCAGGCTTCAGGATGCCTTTTTACACTCTATAAAGGTGGAAATTTACATTGGAAACGTTTGGTTTAGCTGTTTTAAAAGTTTGTTTTTTTCGTGCTGTAAATGCATTTTCAGCTCGCGCTGTACACATTTGCAATGAGAGGCATTATCTCATAAGGGAAATATTGGACAATCAAATTAATGACTGCCCAGGCTTCAGGATGTCTTTTTACACTATATAAAGGTGGAAATTTACATTGGAAACGTTTAGTTTAGCTGTTAATGAAGTTTCGTTTTTTTTTAGTGCTGAAAATTCATTGTCTGCTGGCGCTGTACACTTTTTCTAAGTGTTGCAATATCTCATGAAGGAAATACTGGACAATCAAATTAATGACTTTCCAGGCTTCAGGATGCCTTTCTACACTATATAAAGGTGGAAATTTACATTGGAAACGTTTGGTTTAGCTGTTATAAAAGTTTGGTTTTTTAGTGCTGTAAATGCATTTTCAGCTCGCGCTGTACACATTTGCTATGAGAGGCATTATCTCATAAGGGAAATATTGGACAATCAAATTAATGACTGCCCAGGCTTCAGGATGTCTTTTTACACTATATAAAGGTGGAAATTTACATTGGAAACGTTTGGTTTAGCTGTTATAAAAGTTTGTTTTTTTAGTGCTGAAAATGCATTTTCAGCTCGCACTGTACACATTTGCTATGTGAGGCATTATCTCATAAGGGAAATACTGGACAATCAAATTAATGACTTCCCAGGCTTCAGGATGCCTTTTTACACTCTATAAATGTGGAAATTTACATTGGAAACGTTTGGTTTAGCTGTTAATGAAGTTTCGTTTTTTTAGTGCTGAAAATTCATTGTCTGCTGGCGCTGTACACTTTTTCTAAGTGATGCAATATCTCATGAAGGAAATACTGGACAATCAAATTAATGACTTTCCAGGCTTCAGGATGGCTTTCTACACTATATAAAGGTGGAAATTTACATTGGAAACGTTTGGTTTAGCTGTTATAAAAGTTTGTTTTTTTAGTGCTGTAAATGCATTTTCAGCTCGCGCTGTACACATTTGCTATGAGAGGCATTATCTCATAAGGGAAATATTGGACAATCAAATTAATGACTGCCCAGGCTTCAGGATGTCTTTTTACACTATATAAAGGTGGAAATTTACATTGGAAACGTTTGGTTTAGCTGTTATAAAAGTTTGGTTTTTTAGTGCTGTAAATGCATTTTCAGCTCGCGCTGTACACATTTGCTATGAGAGGCATTATCTCATAAGGGAAATATTGGACAATCAAATTAATGGCTGCCCAGGCTTCAGGATGTCTTTTTACTCTATATAAAGGTGGAAATTTACATTGGAAACGTTTAGTTTAGCTGTTAATGAAGTTTCGTTTTTTTTAGTGCTGAAAATTCATTGTCTGCTGGCGCTGTACACTTTTTCTAAGTGTTGCAATATCTCATGAAGGAAATACTGGACAATCAAATTAATGACTTTCCAGGCTTCAGGATGCCTTTCTACACTATATAAAGGTAGAAATTTACATTGGAAACGTTTGGTTTAGCTGTTATAAAAGTTTGGTTTTTTAGTGCTGTAAATGCATTTTCAGCTCGCGCTGTACACATTTGCAATGAGAGGCATTATCTCATAAGGGAAATATTGGACAATCAAATTAATGACTGCCCAGGCTTCAGGATGTCTTTTTACACTATATAAAGGTGGAAATTTACATTGGAAACGTTTGGTTTAGCTGTTATAAAAGTTTGTTTTTTTAGTGCTGTAAATGCATTTTCAGCTCGCGCTGTACACATTTGCTATGAGAGGCCTTATCTCATAAGGGAAATATTTGACAATCAAATTAATGGCTGCCCAGGCTTCAGGATGTCTTTTTACACTATATAAATGTGGAAATTTACATTGGAAACGTTTGGTTTAGCTGTTAATGAAGTTTCGTTTTTTAGTGCTGAAAATTCATTGTCTGCTGGCGCTGTACACTTTTTCTAAGTGTTGCAATATCTCATGAAGGAAATACTGGACAATCAAATTAATGACTTTCCAGGCTTCAGGATGCCTTTCTACACTATATAAAGGTGGAAATTTACATTGGAAACGTTTGGTTTAGCTGTTATAAAAGTTTGTTTTTTTAGTGCTGTAAATGCATTTTCAGCTCGCGCTGTACACATTTACTATGAGAGGCATTATCTCATAAGGGAAATATTGGACAATCAAATTAATGACTGCCCAGGCTTCAGGATGTCTTTTTACACTATATAAAGGTGGAAATTTACATTGCAAACGTTTAGTTTAGCTGTTATAAAAGTTTGTTTTTTTAGTGCTGTAAATGCATTTTCAGCTCGCGCTGTACACATTTGCTATGAGAGGCATTATCTCATAAGGGAAATATTGGACAATCAAATTAATGACTGCCCAGGCTTCAGGATGTCTTTTTACACTATATAAAGGTGGAAATTTACATTGGAAACGTTTGGTTTAGCTGTTATAAAAGTTTGGTTTTTTAGTGCTGTAAATGCATTTTCAGCTCGCGCTGTACACATTTGCTATGAGAGGCATTATCTCATAAGGGAAATATTGGACAATCAAATTAATGGCTGCCCAGGCTTCAGGATGTCTTTTTACTCTATATAAAGGTGGAAATTTACATTGGAAACGTTTAGTTTAGCTGTTAATGAAGTTTCGTTTTTTTTAGTGCTGAAAATTCATTGTCTGCTGGCGCTGTACACTTTTTCTAAGTGTTGCAATATCTCATGAAGGAAATACTGGACAATCAAATTAATGACTTTCCAGGCTTCAGGATGCCTTTCTACACTATATAAAGGTAGAAATTTACATTGGAAACGTTTGGTTTAGCTGTTATAAAAGTTTGGTTTTTTAGTGCTGTAAATGCATTTTCAGCTCGCGCTGTACACATTTGCAATGAGAGGCATTATCTCATAAGGGAAATATTGGACAATCAAATTAATGACTGCCCAGGCTTCAGGATGTCTTTTTACACTATATAAAGGTGGAAATTTACATTGGAAACGTTTGGTTTAGCTGTTATAAAAGTTTGTTTTTTTAGTGCTGTAAATGCATTTTCAGCTCGCGCTGTACACATTTGCTATGAGAGGCCTTATCTCATAAGGGAAATATTGGACAATCAAATTAATGGCTGCCCAGGCTTCAGGATGTCTTTTTACACTATATAAATGTGGAAATTTACATTGGAAACGTTTGGTTTAGCTGTTAATGAAGTTTCGTTTTTTTAGTGCTGAAAATTCATTGTCTGCTGGCGCTGTACACTTTTTCTAAGTGTTGCAATATCTCATGAAGGAAATACTGGACAATCAAATTACTGACTTTCCAGGCTTCAGGATGCCTTTCTACACTATATAAAGGTGGAAATTTACATTGGAAACGTTTGGTTTAGCTGTTATAAAAGTTTGTTTTTTTAGTGCTGTAAATGCATTTTCAGCTCGCGCTGTACACATTTACTATGAGAGGCATTATCTCATAAGGGAAATATTGGACAATCAAATTAATGACTGCCCAGGCTTCAGGATGTCTTTTTACACTATATAAAGGTGGAAATTTACATTGCAAACGTTTAGTTTAGCTGTTATAAAAGTTTGTTTTTTTAGTGCTGTAAATGCATTTTCAGCTCGCGCTGTACACATTTGCTATGTGAGGCATTATCTCATAAGGGAAATACTGGACAATCAAATTAATGACTGCCCAGGCTTCAGGATGTCTTTTTACACTATATAAAGGTGGAAATTTACATTGGAAACGTTTGGTTTAGCTGTTATAAAAGTTTGGTTTTTTAGTGCTGAAAATGCATTTTCAGCTCGCACTGTACACATTTGCTATGAGAGGCATTATCTCATAAGGGAAATATTGGACAATCAAATTAATGACTGCCCAGGCTTCAGGATGTCTTTTTACACTATATAAAGGTGGAAATTTACATTGGAAACGTTTGGTTTAGCTGTTATAAAAGTTTGGTTTTTTAGTGCTTAAAATGCATTTTCAGCTCGCACTGTACACATTTGCTATGTGAGGCATTATCTCATAAGGGAAATACTGGACAATCAAATTAATGACTTCCCAGGCTTCAGGATGCCTTTTTACACTATATAAAGGTGGAATTTACATTGGAAACGTTTGGTTTAGCTGTTATAAAAGTTTGGTTTTTTAGTGCTGAAAATGCATTTTCAGCTCGCACTGTACACATTTGCTATGTGAGGCATTATCTCATGAAGGAAATACTGGACAATCAAATTTATGACTTTCCAGGCTTCAGGATGCCTTTTTAAACTATATAAAGGTGGAAATTTACATTGGAAACGTTTGGTTTAGCTGTTATAAAAGTTTGTTTTTTTAGTGCTGTAAATGCATTTTCAGCTCGCGCTGTACACATTTACTATGAGAGGCATTATCTCATAAGGGAAATATTGGACAATCAAATTAATGACTGCCCAGGCTTCAGGATGTCTTTTTACACTATATAAAGGTGGAAATTTACATTGCAAACGTTTAGTTTAGCTGTTATAAAAGTTTGTTTTTTTAGTGCTGTAAATGCATTTTCAGCTCGCGCTGTACACATTTGCTATGTGAGGCATTATCTCATAAGGGAAATACTGGACAATCAAATTAATGACTTCCCAGGCTTCAGGATGCCTTTTTACACTCTATAAATGTGGAAATTTACATTGGAAACGTTTGGTTTAGCTGTTAATGAAGTTTCGTTTTTTTAGTGCTGAAAATTCATTGTCTGCTGGCGCTGTACACTTTTTCTAAGTGATGCAATATCTCATGAAGGAAATACTGGACAATCAAATTAATGACTTTCCAGGCTTCAGGATGGCTTTCTACACTATATAAAGGTGGAAATTTACATTGGAAACGTTTGGTTTAGCTGTTATAAAAGTTTGTTTTTTTAGTGCTGTAAATGCATTTTCAGCTCGCGCTGTACACATTTGCTATGAGAGGCATTATCTCATAAGGGAAATATTGGACAATCAAATTAATGGCTGCCCAGGCTTCAGGATGTCTTTTTACTCTATATAAAGGTGGAAATTTACATTGGAAACGTTTAGTTTAGCTGTTAATGAAGTTTCGTTTTTTTTAGTGCTGAAAATTCATTGTCTGCTGGCGCTGTACACTTTTTCTAAGTGTTGCAATATCTCATGAAGGAAATACTGGACAATCAAATTAATGACTTTCCAGGCTTCAGGATGCCTTTCTACACTATATAAAGGTAGAAATTTACATTGGAAACGTTTGGTTTAGCTGTTATAAAAGTTTGGTTTTTTAGTGCTGTAAATGCATTTTCAGCTCGCGCTGTACACATTTGCAATGAGAGGCATTATCTCATAAGGGAAATATTGGACAATCAAATTAATGACTGCCCAGGCTTCAGGATGTCTTTTTACACTATATAAAGGTGGAAATTTACATTGGAAACGTTTGGTTTAGCTGTTATAAAAGTTTGTTTTTTTAGTGCTGTAAATGCATTTTCAGCTCGCGCTGTACACATTTGCTATGAGAGGCCTTATCTCATAAGGGAAATATTTGACAATCAAATTAATGGCTGCCCAGGCTTCAGGATGTCTTTTTACACTATATAAATGTGGAAATTTACATTGGAAACGTTTGGTTTAGCTGTTAATGAAGTTTCGTTTTTTAGTGCTGAAAATTCATTGTCTGCTGGCGCTGTACACTTTTTCTAAGTGTTGCAATATCTCATGAAGGAAATACTGGACAATCAAATTAATGACTTTCCAGGCTTCAGGATGCCTTTCTACACTATATAAAGGTGGAAATTTACATTGGAAACGTTTGGTTTAGCTGTTATAAAAGTTTGTTTTTTTAGTGCTGTAAATGCATTTTCAGCTCGCGCTGTACACATTTACTATGAGAGGCATTATCTCATAAGGGAAATATTGGACAATCAAATTAATGACTGCCCAGGCTTCAGGATGTCTTTTTACACTATATAAAGGTGGAAATTTACATTGCAAACGTTTAGTTTAGCTGTTATAAAAGTTTGTTTTTTTAGTGCTGTAAATGCATTTTCAGCTCGCGCTGTACACATTTGCTATGAGAGGCATTATCTCATAAGGGAAATATTGGACAATCAAATTAATGACTGCCCAGGCTTCAGGATGTCTTTTTACACTATATAAAGGTGGAAATTTACATTGGAAACGTTTGGTTTAGCTGTTATAAAAGTTTGGTTTTTTAGTGCTGTAAATGCATTTTCAGCTCGCGCTGTACACATTTGCTATGAGAGGCATTATCTCATAAGGGAAATATTGGACAATCAAATTAATGGCTGCCCAGGCTTCAGGATGTCTTTTTACTCTATATAAAGGTGGAAATTTACATTGGAAACGTTTAGTTTAGCTGTTAATGAAGTTTCGTTTTTTTTAGTGCTGAAAATTCATTGTCTGCTGGCGCTGTACACTTTTTCTAAGTGTTGCAATATCTCATGAAGGAAATACTGGACAATCAAATTAATGACTTTCCAGGCTTCAGGATGCCTTTCTACACTATATAAAGGTAGAAATTTACATTGGAAACGTTTGGTTTAGCTGTTATAAAAGTTTGGTTTTTTAGTGCTGTAAATGCATTTTCAGCTCGCGCTGTACACATTTGCAATGAGAGGCATTATCTCATAAGGGAAATATTGGACAATCAAATTAATGACTGCCCAGGCTTCAGGATGTCTTTTTACACTATATAAAGGTGGAAATTTACATTGGAAACGTTTGGTTTAGCTGTTATAAAAGTTTGTTTTTTTAGTGCTGTAAATGCATTTTCAGCTCGCGCTGTACACATTTGCTATGAGAGGCCTTATCTCATAAGGGAAATATTGGACAATCAAATTAATGGCTGCCCAGGCTTCAGGATGTCTTTTTACACTATATAAATGTGGAAATTTACATTGGAAACGTTTGGTTTAGCTGTTAATGAAGTTTCGTTTTTTTAGTGCTGAAAATTCATTGTCTGCTGGCGCTGTACACTTTTTCTAAGTGTTGCAATATCTCATGAAGGAAATACTGGACAATCAAATTACTGACTTTCCAGGCTTCAGGATGCCTTTCTACACTATATAAAGGTGGAAATTTACATTGGAAACGTTTGGTTTAGCTGTTATAAAAGTTTGTTTTTTTAGTGCTGTAAATGCATTTTCAGCTCGCGCTGTACACATTTACTATGAGAGGCATTATCTCATAAGGGAAATATTGGACAATCAAATTAATGACTGCCCAGGCTTCAGGATGTCTTTTTACACTATATAAAGGTGGAAATTTACATTGCAAACGTTTAGTTTAGCTGTTATAAAAGTTTGTTTTTTTAGTGCTGTAAATGCATTTTCAGCTCGCGCTGTACACATTTGCTATGTGAGGCATTATCTCATAAGGGAAATACTGGACAATCAAATTAATGACTGCCCAGGCTTCAGGATGTCTTTTTACACTATATAAAGGTGGAAATTTACATTGGAAACGTTTGGTTTAGCTGTTATAAAAGTTTGGTTTTTTAGTGCTGAAAATGCATTTTCAGCTCGCACTGTACACATTTGCTATGAGAGGCATTATCTCATAAGGGAAATATTGGACAATCAAATTAATGACTGCCCAGGCTTCAGGATGTCTTTTTACACTATATAAAGGTGGAAATTTACATTGGAAACGTTTGGTTTAGCTGTTATAAAAGTTTGGTTTTTTAGTGCTTAAAATGCATTTTCAGCTCGCACTGTACACATTTGCTATGTGAGGCATTATCTCATAAGGGAAATACTGGACAATCAAATTAATGACTTCCCAGGCTTCAGGATGCCTTTTTACACTATATAAAGGTGGAATTTACATTGGAAACGTTTGGTTTAGCTGTTATAAAAGTTTGGTTTTTTAGTGCTGAAAATGCATTTTCAGCTCGCACTGTACACATTTGCTATGTGAGGCATTATCTCATGAAGGAAATACTGGACAATCAAATTTATGACTTTCCAGGCTTCAGGATGCCTTTTTAAACTATATAAAGGTGGAAATTTACATTGGAAACGTTTGGTTTAGCTGTTATAAAAGTTTGTTTTTTTAGTGCTGTAAATGCATTTTCAGCTCGCGCTGTACACATTTACTATGAGAGGCATTATCTCATAAGGGAAATATTGGACAATCAAATTAATGACTGCCCAGGCTTCAGGATGTCTTTTTACACTATATAAAGGTGGAAATTTACATTGCAAACGTTTAGTTTAGCTGTTATAAAAGTTTGTTTTTTTAGTGCTGTAAATGCATTTTCAGCTCGCGCTGTACACATTTGCTATGTGAGGCATTATCTCATAAGGGAAATACTGGACAATCAAATTAATGACTGCCCAGGCTTCAGGATGTCTTTTTACACTATATAAAGGTGGAAATTTACATTGGAAACGTTTGGTTTAGCTGTTATAAAAGTTTGGTTTTTTAGTGCTGAAAATGCATTTTCAGCTCGCACTGTACACATTTGCTATGAGAGGCATTATCTCATAAGGGAAATATTGGACAATCAAATTAATGACTGCCCAGGCTTCAGGATGTCTTTTTACACTATATAAAGGTGGAAATTTACATTGGAAACGTTTGGTTTAGCTGTTATAAAAGTTTGGTTTTTTAGTGCTTAAAATGCATTTTAAGCTCACACTGTACACATTTGCTATGTGAGGCATTATCTCATAAGGGAAATACTGGACAATCAAATTAATGACTTCCCAGGCTTCAGGATGCCTTTTTACACTATATAAAGGTGGAATTTACATTGGAAACGTTTGGTTTAGCTGTTATAAAAGTTTGGTTTTTTAGTGCTGAAAATGCATTTTCAGCTCGCACTGTACACATTTGCTATGTGAGGCATTATCTCATGAAGGAAATACTGGACAATCAAATTAATGACTTTCCAGGCTTCAGGATGCCTTTTTAAACTATATAAAGGTGGAAATTTACATTGGAAACGTTTGGTTTAGCTGTTATAAAAGTTTGGTTTTTTAGTGCTGTAAATGCATTTTCAGCTCGCGCTGTACACATTTGCTATGAGAGGCATTATCTCATAAAGGAAATATTGAACAATCGAATTAATGACTGCCCAGGCTTTAGGATGTCTTTTTACACTATATAAAGGTGGAAATTTACATTGGAAACGTTTGGTTTAGCTGTTATAAAAGTTTGGTTTTTTCGTGCTGAAAATGCATTTTCAGCTCGCACTGTACACATTTGCTATGTGAGGCATTATCTCATAAGGGAAATACTGGACAATCAAATTAATGACTTCCCAGGCTTCAGGATGCCTTTTTACACTCTATAAATGTGGAAATTTACATTGGAAACGTTTGGTTTAGCTGTTAATGAAGTTTCGTTTTTTTAGTGCTGAAAATTCATTGTCTGCTGGCGCTGTACACTTTTTCTAAGTGTTGCAATATCTCATGAAGGAAATACTGGACAATCAAATTAATGACTTTCCAGGCTTCAAGATGCCTTTCTACACTATATAAAGGTGGAAATTTACATTGGAAACGTTTGGTTTAGCTGTTATAAAAGTTTGGGTTTTTAGTCCTGTAAATGCATTTTCAGCTCGCGCTGTACACATTTGCTATGAGAGGCATTATCTCATAAGGGAAATATTGGACAATCAAATTAATGACTGCCCAGGCTTCAGGATGTCTTTTTACACTATATAAAGGTGGAAATTTACATTGGAAACGTTTGGTTTAGCTGTTATAAAAGTTTGGTTTTTTAGTGCTTAAAATGCATTTTAAGCTCACACTGTACACATTTGCTATGTGAGGCATTATCTCATAAGGGAAATACTGGACAATCAAATTAATGACTTCCCAGGCTTCAGGATGCCTTTTTACACTATATAAAGGTGGAATTTACATTGGAAACGTTTGGTTTAGCTGTTATAAAAGTTTGGTTTTTTAGTGCTGAAAATGCATTTTCAGCTCGCACTGTACACATTTGCTATGTGAGGCATTATCTCATGAAGGAAATACTGGACAATCAAATTAATGACTTTCCAGGCTTCAGGATGCCTTTTTAAACTATATAAAGGTGGAAATTTACATTGGAAACGTTTGGTTTAGCTGTTATAAAAGTTTGGTTTTTTAGTGCTGTAAATGCATTTTCAGCTCGCGCTGTACACATTTGCTATGAGAGGCATTATCTCATAAAGGAAATATTGGACAATCGAATTAATGACTGCCCAGGCTTTAGGATGTCTTTTTACACTATATAAAGGTGGAAATTTACATTGGAAACGTTTGGTTTAGCTGTTATAAAAGTTTGGTTTTTTCGTGCTGAAAATGCATTTTCAGCTCGCACTGTACACATTTGCTATGTGAGGCATTATCTCATAAGGGAAATACTGGACAATCAAATTAATGACTTCCCAGGCTTCAGGATGCCTTTTTACACTCTATAAATGTGGAAATTTACATTGGAAACGTTTGGTTTAGCTGTTAATGAAGTTTCGTTTTTTTAGTGCTGAAAATTCATTGTCTGCTGGCGCTGTACACTTTTTCTAAGTGTTGCAATATCTCATGAAGGAAATACTGGACAATCAAATTAATGACTTTCCAGGCTTCAAGATGCCTTTCTACACTATATAAAGGTGGAAATTTACATTGGAAACGTTTGGTTTAGCTGTTATAAAAGTTTGGGTTTTTAGTCCTGTAAATGCATTTTCAGCTCGCGCTGTACACATTTGCTATGAGAGGCATTATCTCATAAGGGAAATATTGGACAATCAAATTAATGACTGCCCAGGCTTCAGGATGTCTTTTTACACTATATAAAGGTGGAAATTTACATTGGAAACGTTAAGTTTAGCTGTTATAAAAGTTTGTTTTTTTAGTGCTGTAAATGCATTTTCAGCTCGCGCTGTACACATTTGCTATGTGAGGCATTATCTCATAAGGGAAATACTGGACAATCAAATTAATGACTGCCCAGGCTTCAGGATGTCTTTTTACACTATATAAAGGTGGAAATTTACATTGGAAACGTTTGGTTTAGCTGTTATTAAAAGTTTGGTTTTTTAGTGCTGAAAATGCATTTTCAGCTCGCACTGTACACATTTGCTATGTGAGGCATTATCTCATAAGGGAAATACTGGACAATCAAATTAATGACTTCCCAGGCTTCAGGATGCCTTTTTACACTCTATAAATGTGGAAATTTACATTGGAAACGTTTGGTTTAGCTGTTAATGAAGTTTCGTTTTTTTAGTGCTGAAAATTCATTGTCTGCTGGCGCTGTACACTTTTTCTAAGTGTTGCAATATCTCATGAAGGAAATACTGGACAATCAAATTAACGACTTTCCAGGCTTCAGGATGCCTTTCTACACTATATAAAGGTGGAAATGTACATTGGAAACGTTTGGTTTAGCTGTTATAAAAGTTTGGTTTTTTAGTGCTGTAAATGCATTTTCAGCTCGCGCTGTACATATTTGATATGAGAGGCATTATCTCATAAGGGAAATATTGGACAATCAAATTAATGACTGCCCAGGCTTCAGGATGTCTTTTTACACTATATAAAGGTGGAAATATACATTGGAAACGTTTAGTTTAGCTGTTAATGAAGTTTCGTTTTTTTAGTGCTGAAAATTCATTGTCTGCTGGCGCTGTACACTTTTTCTAAGTGTTGCAATATCTCATGAAGGAAATACTGGACAATCAAATTAATGACTTTCCAGGCTTCAGGATGCCTTTCTACACTATATAAAGGTGGAAATTTACATTGGAAACGTTTGGTTTAGCTGTTATAAAAGTTTGGTTTTTTAGTGCTGTAAATGCATTTTCAGCTCGCGCTGTACACATTTGCTATGAGAGGCATTATCTCATAAGGGAAATATTGGACAATCAAATTAATGACTGCCCAGGCTTCAGGATGTCTTTTTACACTATATAAAGGTGGAAATTTACATTGGAAACGTTTGGTTTAGCTGTTATAAAAGTTTGTTTTTTTAGTGCTGAAAATGCATTTTCAGCTCGCACTGTACACATTTGCTATGTGAGGCATTATCTCATAAGGGAAATACTGGACAATCAAATTAATGACTTCCCAGGCTTCAGGATGCCTTTTTACACTCTATAAATGTGGAAATTTACATTGGAAACGTTTGGTTTAGCTGTTAATGAAGTTTCGTTTTTTTAGTGCTGAAAATTCATTGTCTGCTGGCGCTGTACACTTTTTCTAAGTGATGCAATATCTCATGAAGGAAATACTGGACAATCAAATTAATGACTTTCCAGGCTTCAGGATGGCTTTCTACACTATATAAAGGTGGAAATTTACATTGGAAACGTTTGGTTTAGCTGTTATAAAAGTTTGGTTTTTTAGTGCTGTAAATGCATTTTCAGCTCGCGCTGTACACATTTGCTATGAGAGGCATTATCTCATAAGGGAAATATTGGACAATCAAATTAATGACTGCCCAGGCTTCAGGATGTCTTTTTACACTATATAAAGGTGGAAATTTACATTGGAAACGTTTGGTTTAGCTGTTATAAAAGTTTGGTTTTTTAGTGCTGTAAATGCATTTTCAGCTCGCGCTGTACACATTTGCTATGAGAGGCATTATCTCATAAGGGAAATATTGGACAATCAAATTAATGGCTGCCCAGGCTTCAGGATGTCTTTTTACTCTATATAAAGGTGGAAATTTACATTGGAAACGTTTAGTTTAGCTGTTAATGAAGTTTCGTTTTTTTTAGTGCTGAAAATTCATTGTCTGCTGGCGCTGTACACTTTTTCTAAGTGTTGCAATATCTCATGAAGGAAATACTGGACAATCAAATTAATGACTTTCCAGGCTTCAGGATGCCTTTCTACACTATATAAAGGTAGAAATTTACATTGGAAACGTTTGGTTTAGCTGTTATAAAAGTTTGGTTTTTTAGTGCTTGTAAATGCATTTTCAGCTCGCGCTGTACACATTTGCAATGAGAGGCATTATCTCATAAGGGAAATATTGGACAATCAAATTAATGACTGCCCAGGCTTCAGGATGTCTTTTTACACTATATAAAGGTGGAGATTTACATTGGAAACGTTTGGTTTAGCTGTTATAAAAGTTTGTTTTTTTAGTGCTGTAAATGCATTTTCAGCTCGCGCTGTACACATTTGCTATGTGAGGCCTTATCTCATAAGGGAAATATTGGACAATCAAATTAATGGCTGCCCAGGCTTCAGGATGTCTTTTTACACTATATAAATGTGGAAATTTACATTGGA